>NC_044572.1:123670999-123970999 GCF_901933205.1 Camarhynchus parvulus
TTCCTAAGGTAAAAGCAGCAGTAATCAGAAAATGTGATGGGAGGAAAGAAAAAACTACCACAGACTTAGGGATAGGGAGATGGATTGTATCTAAGCATAGCTGCAGAGCTCTGTGTATTGGGGTGACCAATTTTTCATATAATGTGAGCAACAAACACTTGTTCTCTTTTCATTCTGTAGATTTTTTTCAGGCTAAAAGTCATACTTAGTAATGTCGTATTTAGTAAAACAAGCTAAGAATCCCATCAAGTTAGAAAATGCATGTGATTGCTTTTAGTAGATGTATTTAACCCAGAAACATCTAGAATAAAAAATGTTTTCTGATTTTCAAGAAAATTGTATTTTTAAATTCCCAAGTAGACAATCTCCTTTTGGGTTGCCTCAATATTCAAACAGTCCCCTAATGGTTTACTGAAACTTGCACAGTCTCTTACTCCATTGCTTTTTGGGGAGAGACTAGGTCAGATTTCACATTGAATAAGGTGTTGTGAGAAGACAGTGAAGATGAGGGCTGTGCTCCCATATAAACAAGGCTTTCCTGCCAGGCAGCTTGAATGACAGGGAATTTTGGAGATTTCCTGAGACATCATAGAAAAAGTAGGGGAACTGTGAACTCTCTCATGACTGAAAGTGTATATTTAGCTAAATGATATAAGGAAGTTCAGTTTGGCTTGATTGAAAACTATTGTATTCAGCTTGCAAAGGGAAAAAATCTGATTTTGGGCAAAAAATTAATCCTCAAGTAGTAGGCTATGAGGTTTCTGGCTTTTTAAAAATATTTGTTTCAGACGTGCTGTTTTTCTACTGTCAACAGCTCAAAATGCAACATTTATTAAAAATGCAAGAGAGTTTATAAGCAAAGGCATAATCTTAGCTGGACTTGATAATATCCTTTAGCTGTGACAGTCTATGGACAAAAGCCAGAGCCAGAATAGATAGAGATAATTTAGTTTATTTCTAGCTCATGTAGCCAGTAAGATTTAAAAAGCTTTGGGCACACCAGTGCTTTCTCAGATCTTCAAAGAGAAGCAGAGAGAGGATGCAAAAGTAACTGGAATTTTGGCATAAAAGCAGGTGTTGACAACAATGAAGGACTCTGATGGACTATTTTAAAAGGATAAAGCAGTTAAATTTCAAGCCTTGTCAAAGTGCAGGTTGTAGGTTGCTCCTGCTGCTATTATGCATGGGTAACAGAAAGTGGCTTTTGTCCTCACCTTTTCTGCAAAGACCAGTGAACTTTTGAATTCTCAGCCTCCTTCTGTGTTGCTAAATAAGAGAGATGGGATATTGTCCTACCATGCAGACTGGTTATGCCCCATGCATGCACCCCTAAAAGTTTGTTCTGTGATGGCTGGCCTTTTCTGAGATGTTTTTTGGGGATGCCTCAGAAGACAGAAGACACCATGCCCAACATCAGTGTTGGGTTAAATATTCTTTTTCAGTGTTTTATGTTCCCTGCCAAAGTAATCTTTTACTTGCCTTCTCTTTGCTTGAAAGAGAAGAAAATCTGGAATAAATATTTGTACAGTCAAGTTTTGAAGAATAATCTTCTAGAAAATAATGGTTTCCCCCCCCAGTTATTTTCCTCAAATATGACCACAGATAATCTTATCTTTCAGATTTCAAATGTGAATATATATGTCAGGTCTTTACCATTTAACAAGCTCTAAAAAACATGCTATTTAAGTCAGATAGGTTCCACAACATAAACACAACATAGATACAAACTTGTGAGTCTGAAATTTCACAATAATCCTCTTACTCTCATCAACAAAATCAGTCTATTTAGCTTTAGTTTAAACCTGGTCTAAAATGCAAGTGGTGTTTACTGCTTTCAAGGGCCAGAGAAACTACCTTTTTCTAGTCAGATACACAGCTTTGGAAGGCATACAGTACATGGCTAGTCTGTCAAAAGTACAGAGAATTTTAAGTAGTTTGGCATTATCATAACTGTATTAAGCCGTGCTTGGTTTTATCGTGTCGTGTTCTTTGACATTCTGCTCGGCGTGTGTGCGCTGCCTGTCAGTCAGAGAGTCAGCAAGTCAGGAGGGAGCTGCACTGCAGGAATGGGGCTGCCTGGAGAATTCAGATGAGCATGAGGAAAAGGAGCAAGGAGTGCTTGCCAGATGTGAGGAGAATTATCGAGGTGAATCTCAATCTCATTAGGTGAATGGTTAAAATCGTGAATAGTGATGGCATGGCAGAGAAAAAGGCTCTCATGTACTACAAAATTCTTTGCACTGGAAATGTTTTCTTTTTCAAAAATTCTCTACAGTTTTTTACTGGTGAGAAGCTTACTGAAACGAGACAGCAGCTAAGCATAATGATGTCTTTCTAAAATAAAAAGTAGTTCCGGAATAATTTAAAGGATGCATGTATAACTATGTAATATGTACTGAACATGGGTAAAAACAATGGATGAATTCAGCTAAACTTTCTTTTGTGGACAACTTGTGACAAATTTGTTTTGTGCCATGACTAGGCTATGCATCTGCAACAGCCTAATGGTTCCAGGGCTTGCTTGTTATTGCATTTTGCTGAACATTTTATCGACATGTGCCTGTCTGCCTTCTTGCCTGTTTGAAATTCTCCCTGCCTTGTTGGATGCTACCGTCACTGTATACCTATGAGTAAATCAGGTGGTGACAGGGAATGTTCCTGGAGCCTGGAAGCAGATCAGGCACACTGGCAACGTGTCACAGTGGTCCATGGAGTGGTTTTGCTCTTGTCAGCCATCTCTCAGCCTATACTAGGGCCTGGTTCAGGTTTTATCAAAAAGGAGGGACTGGTCCTAACAAGCAATCTTGATACAGTTATCCTCTTTGGGAGGTGAAAGGAATTTAGTTGTAAGGACATGGACTGGTCCATGACTTTCAGTTGCAGTATCATAGAGTGGTGCTGCCATCTTAAATTTACTTTTCTGTAGATATCAAGTCTTTCTGTACTTATTGCTAAGCTGCTGCTCCTTCAATTTCTTCTCCTCAGCTTTGGAGCTCAATGTGACTCTTGTGACTCACATTCAGAGGAGCAGAGAAGAGAAATACAAGATATAGGCCACATATGATAGTTATCTATAGTGCAAGTGTTGGTAGTTTCTGCTGCACAGTTTCTCTCACAATCTGGAAGATAAGAAGCACTTAAAATGTACTCAGGATTGGAGTGGACCTTTGGCTTAGTGCTTCCTCTAACTTCACGGTGATGACAGCAATAGGGACATTGCTCTGTCCTGGTGTAAATGGCTACTGTAAGTTACTTCTCCAGGGCTCTGAAAAGGAGAGATAGAAATGGGAGTGTGTTTGTCAAATATATACAGAGATATTTTCAAGGTTAATGCTAGACGCAAGGCCAAATTCTGACATGTTTTATCCAGTAATAGAAAAAATATGATTTCTCTCCAAAATGATACTAAAGATGGGCAGTAAATTCCTTGATGAAAACTTATTGTGAGGAAAAAAACCTCTGGCAGGTTAAAAAGCTCTGTGGAAGACACTAGAATACCAGACTCTTGACTTGGCAAAATTCTAACAAACAAACATACATGCAGTGTTGTAATGTTCTCTCTTCACTCTTTATGGAATTAATGTTTTGATTTACTTAAAATTTTTATGTGACTTTTATTGCAACTTCTTTGGATTTTTATTATGCACTTATGTGGTAGTTTAAAACAGACAGATTGAAATCTCTAAATTCACTAATCATCTTCAGTATGACATTATCAAACTCCAAAGAAAAACTGAAAGAAAGATTTGTTTCCCAGTTCTTTCACTTCTCTCATCGTATAGAGATTAGGAACAGTGAAGCTTTGCTGGTGAAAAATATTGTTGTTATTTCTTCTGTCTCAGGACCCAAGGAACACTGCAAAGACAAGTTTGAACTACCAGCTTGAAGCAAACTCAGCTCCTTTCATGGAAAAACTGGTTGGGTGATATGTCTGTCAGCTTTCAGGAAAAGAAATAGATTTTATTGGTAGTGAGAAACAACTGGATACAGAAGTTACTTCAGGAAAGTGAAAACATAACTGAGCTCAAGAATGATTAATTTAAATCAGACTAGTGTTGCTTCAGCAAAGCATACCAAGTATTTTCTGGTTTTGTGATATTTAATTAAATTTGGAAGGTTAGAAGGAAAAGGAATGTTTCCCAATTAAGCTTTACCTCATCAAAATTTCATTCTATGTTTTAAACAGCTCTTGAGAGTACATGCTGCTAAGCATTATCTGGTCATTTTATTTCCTGGTATAGTTGCTACTTATCAGAACTTAAACTGGGATATCTTTATTTTAAATTCTTACTTTGGGAATTTATACTGTTCTACATATATTGCCAGTGATATGTGTTATATTGTATATTTTTCATCTGTAGAATATTTATCTGATTGTGTGTGATTTTTGCTTGATGCAAGGAACACTTCCTTTGTATCTTACCAGAAGTTGCAGCAGGGCATAATATGACTTACAAAGAGCTAACATTTCAAAAAAGAAGGCTTTTGAAGAACACAGCCACAAAGATAAAACACTGGCACTGCTTTTCTTTGCACAAGGACAAGGTAGCCATCTTCATCCTAAGAGACAGATTTTGGCAATCTTCATCTTTCATCCTAAAATCATCTTCCTGGATTGGGAGGTATAAAATTAACTTGTTTAAATTTACTTGTATTGTGAGCATAACTCCTGTTAATGCTGATGAGAAATGTACTGAACTTACTGGAGATGAAGTTACTTAATTCTCCAAAGCAGCTTATATTTCTTTTTCATGGCTGTGATAATTTCCTTCCTCTACCATAATTATATTCCATGCTATATAGATCTCAGCATTTTATCTTGGCATTATCCTTCAGAATAAAATTCTCAGTAATTTCTTTCCAGCAGTATTTCTGTAATCACATCAGAAAATTTCCCTTCATTTCAAACATGAGAAAGAAAGAAAAAATAGTTTTAATTATTTTTTAAACAATTCTATGTTTTTTATTCCTTGTTGACATTATTTATCTATGTGAAAATTTTGAAAAATATAATTTTGCATTGATATCTGACTCTGTTATGGTCTCAGTTTGCTATTATAACTAACTTTAACATATTGTAATAACATTTCTCAGAGATGAGTTTAACAATAAGATGTTTGAAACAAAACAGTAGTAAAACCAGGCAATTGCAAAAGATAAACCACGCATTTATGTTCTCTTAAGCCCAAGATACTTAAAGCCAACCTACTACTGAGTTTCTTGTAGTGCAATAAAAAATTTAGCATTACACATGCCTGATTTTCTTCTTACTGTTTTTATGTCAGAGAACCTTTGCAATTTTAATCTGTTTAAAATTATACAAGAGTCTATAAAAACATTTATTTACTTTATGCTCCTTGTGACATGTAGGCAATATCTAGGCCCTTTTTCAGCACTTGTGAGCTATGGAAAATGCTGCTGTACACCAGCCCTTGTGAGAGTTGCACAGCTGGGTTTGCAGAGGGCTGTTCTCCTTGGCACTGGGCAACCTCCTGGCACTGGATCATGCTGTGAGTTGCCTGGTGAGAAAAGAAAAGAAAAAAAATCATTGGCTTCTTAAGTTAGTTTTCCTTTAGGTTACAGTGTGAAGAGAAACTTTGCATTTATCTGGCCTTGGGTTTATTTCCTTGAGGAATTATGTTGCAGGCTTGGTGCAAGTGCTTAGTTGCCTGTTCTTTTGAAACCCCTTTGGGTTTAAAAAATGCCTTCACTGCAGCAAACCAAAGTACCCCAGAAAACTGAAAGCACATCTTAGTTAAAAAAACTTTGCTTTTGAGTCTTCTCTAGAAATGTAAATGGGTAGAGAAGACAGCAGGCTTCTACAGAGGAATTTTTCACAGGATTTGTCTGGGAGGGTCTTGGCTGTCCCATAGCTGCACTAGGAACAACGTGGCACAGCCTTTAGTGCTCCAACTCCTCCCTGCTGAAAAATTTCATGCCAGGTAAGGTTTAGGCATCTTGCTTTTCTTCCTTGCTGTTTACTCTGTAACACTGGTAACCTTCATGTCTTCTACTGCACTTTAAAATTTCTGCCATTTTTACCTGGAGATGTACTTTATGGTATCCTGGGGTATGGAAGGAATCAAATTTCTACTAAAGAACCTTGAAATTGGAGGGGAAAAGAAAAGAAAAAAGAAGGACAACAAAACTTTGCATCTGTTTAGCCTTTTGAGGTAAATAAACATGCAAAGATGGCAGTTCCATACGTTAATGACCCAGTGCACAAATTAACTGGGGCTCAATATGTAGTCTTTAGACCCAGAGGTCACTCAGCCGATCAATTTTTAGAATTCACTATTTCCCTCTGAAAGATCACTGTTGGAAGGTATTCATATAACAGGACTATTACAACAGCATGCAACATAGGGGTCTACAAAGTCTGTTGTGCTGGCAGAGAATGTTTTCTCAATGACTTCCTCAGCCTGAGCCAGCATCCTGGGTGTTGCTGAAAGATACAGCAGGACACAAAAAGCCTAGAGAGAGCCTTAATTCCTAATAAAATTTTGTCAAATAAATCCAGGTAAAGTCTGAGTAGCGAAGGAATGACTCAGGACCCTTTCTAGACTCTCAAGACTGATTGCAGCACCCCAGAGCACCTGTGGGTGTGTGGGTCCTGCAGCACATTTCAGCATCACAGGGCACCAGGCAGAGGGTGGCTGGGCTGCCAAATGCATCCCAAACAGAAAGGCAGCTCACTTGTCAGAGTAACACATGCACTGCCAATAGCAAAGATATCTTATAGCTAGGGGTGGACCTAGCTGTTCCAGAAAAGGTTGGTCCCGTGCAGATGGGGTTACTGGACTATCCACAAGTATTGTTACTACTTTCTCTATGTAGTCATCAGACCAAGAAGAAAAGTTGTGTAGAGATTTCTGCTTGATAAATCCTCTTTTCTTGTTTGTTTCCTTTCTACATAAATCCAGCAAGGACTTTTATTTGTTTGTTTTACTTTTCTTTAAATGCTGATACTTTTCAATCATATGGGGCCCTAATTTTGCCTCAAGTAACTGAGAGCTGCAATAATGTAAATGCAGATGTTTTTAGCAGTATTTCTATTCACTAGAGACTTAATGATATCTGTAAACCCATATAATATATTGTTTAAAATCAGAATTATGATAGAGGACTCCAATTTTGCCTAAGGTTTGTAGAAAGCACAGTTTTTTATTTTCTTATATTTAGCAGTCTAATGGGATTCCTTGAGTATTTGAAGTCAAATTGGTCTGGGATGATTTCTTAAGTAAACACAGACTTCACCTTAGGATTGAAATTAGTTTTTTGGAAACTATAATGCTAGAACTATGATATTGACACTGACAATTAAGATAAGAGACATCCTTTGCACAGGAATTTAATGAAAGGAATTGCTACCATGTATTTCAAAATTACAGTATGATTGTTTCTTTTCATTCTTTATAACCATCACATGGCATATTTTTCCAGAGGAGCTACCTAATTATGTTGTAATTAAAAGTGATTCATCAAATAGAACTGGAGACAAAACTGGCAATCAGTGAGTCTTTTTGATTCACAGGATCTGTAAAATAGGTGTGTCTTGTAATTAGTTTACAGATGTTTATTTTTGAACAAGTAAATCAAAATTATAATAATTTTCTTCTCATCATCTGGTAGAATATTTTAGCATATATATGCAGCACATAACAATGGCTTTCATGGGTGGGACTACCAGAAACTATCACCATAGCCACAATTATGATAATTATTCAGAGGAATTCAAAATATAATCTCTTAGTGAAGTTAATGAATAAGACCATGTTTTAAGTCTAGATGAAGTAGAAGAAGCTTACTTCTGTTTGTGCACACTAACTATAGCTGAAACATCATAGAATAGTAGAATGGTTTGGGTTGAAGGGACTTTAAACATCATGCAGTTCCAACCCCCCTTCTATGTGCAGGGAACCTTTCACTAGGCCAGGTTGCTCAGAACTCCATCCAGCCTGGCCTTGAAGGTTCCAGTTGCAATCAAATTTTTTTTTCTTTTTAATGTTGATTGACTTTACTTTCCTATGTAAAGTTAAGTAAATACTATTGGCAAGCCACATACTGCCAACTCAGTATATTGATTAAGAGGGCACCTTCTTGGGAGCATTTGTGGGCTTCAGTTGTCTTTCTGCTAGAAGAATTTGGCTGTGCTTTAACTTCACTGGCTGTAATTATGCAGGTTTTGGATAACTGAGAGAAATGGGTTGGTTTGTTCCCTGGGCTGCTGAGTTGCAAAAATCTGAACAGACTGTGTGCTGTATATGTCAAGCTGTAGTTTCAGCCCAGTGCTCTGCTCACCTACAGAAGGAGGGTCTGACTGTCACTGCTGTTTTGGGGACATCCCTGTCACATGGGGGCCTGCCATACACGCACCCTACCTCAGAGCTGGTGGGCTGGGGGTCTGCCTGCTCCTCCTACAGGCACCCAAAAAAAAAAGTCAGGATCTGGTGTCAGAATAACCCTTGGGCACTTGTGGAAATGGCTATCACATTTCTCTCCCCAAACAAGACCAAAGACAAATGATGTCAGAGTAGCAGCTGGCCCCTGGCCCCTCCTGTCCTCTTGCCTGACACCAACTGAAGGCAGGAGAGCCTTCTCAGAGAAAAGAAAAAAATAACTTAAATTTGTTTTTGATTGCTGGAAGTATATTTAACCTAATCAAGCTTAAAGCAGGTAATGATGAGCCATCCTATTTATTTATTGCTTTCTGCTAGAAAATAAATGTGTTTTCTTTCTAAATACAAACCCAAGCCAATTCTATTTCCATCGCTACTGTGCTTCCCTATGTTTATCCACCCACATTATCTGTTTGAAGGTACAACCACCTGTAGGACTCTACTTATCTTCCAAGACTTTGTAAAGGCTGACTGTAGAGAAAAAACATCTTAAGTAAGCACTGTTTAGGATTTCCTTTTTTCCTCTTCATTTGTTTAAAGAACATTTGGCTGAAGTCTAACTTTCGTAGTTTTACAGCTATTTCTGTTCTTTCAGTAGCAACAAATAATTCATTTTTGTGACAAACTATTTGCAGGATAACCCACTATGATATGACAGAGAATTATAGCTTGAGAGACGATGAAAGAGAAGGAGCAGATGATATCTCACAACCCCACAAACAATCCTGTTGTCATGAAAAGGATGCCTATTAATAGCTGTAAAGATGAAGGAAAACAGGTACCATTTACAATTTTAAAAGGATGGTTGCTAAGCTGAAGATTTTCCTAAGGACTTTGAGCTGCCTTTTGATAGTGATAAGCCACTATCTGTTCTGAAAAATGCCTGGCAATAGGCACTGAAGCAGGAGATACACCATAGGCAGACAAGGAATGCTCTTGAAGCTTAATCACATGCAAATTGCAGATTAAGAGATTACAACTGACTTCAGTGCACATAAGAAATATGGGGTAATGCCTTCATGTATCTTCAATTTTAATTCCATATTAATCTTAGCGTGAATCATTCAGAATTGGGACGATAAACCAAAGAAGCCTTGACTTCTCTGCTGCTGAGAGCCACAGACCCATTTACAAAGTTACGGGTTTTGTTACATACACATCTGTGCATGCTGGAGGAGTTTAAAATGGGTTTCCAAAGATGACTTGCACAGTAGGGTCTAGAAGAGCTTGCAGGATTTAGGGGGCCGTGTCTGAAGTGGGATGTACCATGCATCCAGCTGCCGAGGCCATGGTGGCCTGAAACTCTGATGCTCGTGCTCTGTCTGGGACTGCATGATCATGCCCTTGCCAAGAACACACAGTCCTTAGTGGTGACCTTCCTGATACCTCTTCTGAAATCTGTTTAGGGAAAGGAAAAAATGTGCATTTGCAATGAACTGAGTTCCTTTATTTTAAGATTGACAGACACAGAAGACAGCTGATGATTACTAGTACAAGAAAACACTGCAGGTCTGTGTGTGGATTGTCCTTTAAAATATTATCTCTGTCATGGATTCACAGGGATAGAGATCTGTAACCAGAAAGGACCATGATGATAAATGATCTGTTGTATAATTTTGAAAAAAATTCTTCATTTCTTTGTGCCCTCTCTGCTCATCTGTGACATCATGGTAATCAGAGGCTACTTAGTTCAACTTAGTGTTTTTCAAGGAAACTGCTGGAGCTAGTCCAGAGGAGGCCACAAAGATGATCAGAAGGCTTGAGCATGTCTCCTTTGAGGAAAGTCTGTGAGACTTGGGATTGTTCAGCCTGGAGAAGAGAAGGGTTCAGGGTGACCTTATAGCAGCCTTCCAATACCTAAGGGGGGCCAGCAAGAAATCTGGAGAGGGACTTTTCCCAAGGGCATGTAGTGATAGGACAAGGGGATTGGATTCCAACTGAAAGATGGTAGATTTTGGTGAAGTATTAGGAATAAATTCTTTATTGTTCTAGAGGCACTGGAACAGGCTGCCCAGAGAAGTTGTGGATGCCCCATTCCTGGAAATGTTCAAGGCCAACTTGAATGGGGCTTTCAGAAACCTGCTCTGGTTGAAGGTGTCCCTGCTCATGGTAGGGGTATCGGATCTAGGTGATCTTTAAGGTTATTTATGGCACAAAACATTTTATGATTCTCTGATTCATATATAGTGAGATGGATTTCTTTCATTTTCTCTTTCTGTGGATGGGAAATAATTAGTGGGATGTACTTACTAGTTGTACTAAGACATTAATCCTTGGTGCCTAGCTCAAAGTCATCCTACTTTGAAATTTTGAGTACAATGACTTTGGCAAGGACTGTAATGTTATAGAGACAAGCAAACAGCAGACAGCCTTGGCCTGGATACATACTTGTTGTGGAACCTTGGCCAAATTATTTAATACTCTCCCCACCATGCCCCACCATGATTTCAATTGGTAAAATGAGTTCAGATCTGGTTTCTTTCTTGTATGAGGATGAAAACCACTTTTATGTCATAACAGAACATATGGGCTAGATTCTTCTATCAGGATAATAAGAGATGTGCCATTGGTGATTTGTGCTAATTGAACATTTTTTCCTGAGGTAGAAAATACTTATCCATAAAAAGACTTTTTTCATCCCTGCTAAATGTATTCAAGGATTTTTCTACTCTAGTTCTTTCTTCCTTTCAAACCGTGTAAGTTCATTTTTTTAGTTTTTATAAATTATTTTCTGCTAGTTCCAGAAATTCAAAATTCCTGAATTCAGAATAAACCCTTATTGTCATAAATAATTAAAAAGAAGATTAATTTAGGGCAACTGATCATCATTTAGTGGCCAAAAGGAAAGAATGTTATTTATACAGTAGCATTTCACACATGCTTATCAGTAAATTGTTTTTAGAATATATGACTAGAACTGGCAGCTGTGTGATCACAAATAAGAGAATTGTAATTATTCTGTCTTTTATACAAAAATGAATGCAATGAAGGGATTATGTACATATTTTTTCATAGCAAGAACAACCGATAAATTACCAACCGCAGGAATGTCTCAGCTGGATGCAGGAAGCAGTATTGCGTTTTTGAGAACAATTCACCTGTAAACCAACTGCCAGTCTGACACTGAGGGAAACAAAAAGCATTTTTCTCAAAAACTTTACTCCCTTGAATGAACTTCTGGGAAAAAGTGTTGTGTGAGACCTGTATTAGTAGGGAAGAAACATAAACCCCTAAAATAAACTACTCACAAGAATTATTTACATCCAGAAGCTACTCTAGGAGAGAATTTCTACTGAAAGCCCAAATGATATTGTGGTTATTACAATAAGCATTTCATTCAGTGTAGAAAAGGTTAGTTTGAAAGACATCTTGTAAAATATTCTTCCTTGGTAAGGAAATGAGTGTGTAGAGTTAAATAGACCTATGTAAATAGGCCTTTTTTCTCCAATGTAGTAGACAGAAACAGTGAATATATGCAATTATCTTCATATTACAAGCAAGGGTTCAGCATGTGTGAGGAGTTAAAAAGCTCAAAAATGATAAAACACACATTTGGAAATGACAGGAACATTGAGAAGGAGACAGATAGGAGCCAGTCCTCTGCTGATGTAACCTGACAGAGCTCCACTGAAGTATTGGAGCTACTATGATTCAGGCCAGCAGAGGAGCTGGTCAGTAAGTGCTTTGCTTTGAGACTTGAACTTTTCTAAGATTGCAGTAATTGTAAGTGCTGTGGATACTTCACTTTTCTTCAGGGCTACATATATCTTTATTTCTTCTGCAACCCACCTGGCATCTAATAAAAAAAATTAGAAAAAAAATCCTAAAACTTCTAATCTGTCAGTCCCTTCTTAAGGCAAAAGTCTCAGCACTCAGACCTCGGTGAGCTTTCAGCCTCATTACAAACACACACTCTGTGCTGAAAGGAGCCATTTACTGTGCATGTAAATGCATTCTGAAGCTGGTCACTGCTGCTAGTGGGCTGGACTCTGCCCAATTTCACTTTCATGACTCAGAAGTGCACTGCAGTTTGACTAATACCCTAAAGCTCACAGACCTGGTAGGTGTGCTTTTAGCAACCTGCTGTACATTAGCAGCTTTGGTGCTCTAGGAAGGTGTCTAACTGTATGCAATTTTAAAGTATTCCTGTATCTCAGTTGGAAGTACTTGATTTTCTTTTAATCTTGCCTCATTTCAACAAAAAGAGTGCAGAAAATTATCTGGGGCCAAAGGGTTTCACACAGAGCCTTATCAATTACAACTATCAATGACAAGACATAATGGTTCTCTGTACCAGTAGCCTAATATTGTCTCAGTCAACCATTTTCCAGTGAAGTGTAAGGCTGTGTTGGGGAAGATTTAAAAAAAGTTTACACATGCTGGTTCTAAAATTCATAGAGTTTCAAAGAATCAAAATTACTGAATTCCTAAGTAACTCATTTTGAACACTTCATCATTGATAATGAGCAATTTTGATTAGGCTTTTGTGTCTCTGGATGTCACTGTTGTTTTACAATAATATAAACAATGTTATTTGACAAAGCAACAAATGAAAATGGTATAATCGTCACCATCTTATATTTTTTAGAGAGTACAAGGCTGATCACACTGGCAATTTGAGATTTACCATTAATTCAGTGTAAGGTATGAACAACTGAATAGGTAAAATAGTGCTTTATTCAGTTTAATATTTGGTGAAAAGGGAAAAAAACCCCAAACCCTATCAACTTCTCTGATGTTCCAAAATGCATTTCTTTGGAAGCACTTGAAGTAGAATGAGAGCCTTCATTGTCCTGGTGGGGTCCTGTCAGGATGTGTCCTGGATAAATACTGGCTTAGCAAGTTAGGGCAAATGGTGGTCTGTGTGAGGAGGAGGTGAATAAGTGTCAAGGACCACGCACTGCTGCTGCTGCTGATGCCTGCCTGAGAGGACTGGAACTTACTTTTCCCAAGTAAAGTTGTCATGCATTTGTTACAAAATTGGGAGCAAAAAGAAGGGAGGGAAAAATCATACCTTTCTTCTTTTATTGATCTTACAGAGCAAACTGTTCTACTGTATGAAATTATTTATAAAGTTAATGGAGATTTAGTGATTAGGAAGGGTATTTTTCAGATTCATTAGTGGCTGCAATTGCCTCAGTTCTTTACAATAAAATAGGATGCACTATGTGCAAACTTCTGATGAATCTTCCTTGGAACCAGGCAGATTCATTAGAGGTTTGTAGGGCAACTGAGGTGTGACAGGGAAATAAACAAAGGAGTGTACAATTTTTAAAATGTCTCTGATCTTCAGTTTTTTGTTGTCAATTTAATGAATGAGAGTGGCTGCCTTCTGTTGGGAAGTATCGAACATGAAATAAATATAGAAATAGAGTATTTCCATGAAAAAAGACACGTTTTTCATTTTTCTAGAATCCTTGAATTTCATTTGAACTAAATCTTAATAGGAAATTTTGCCTCAAGGAGGTCAAGGACATAGTGATCAGGAAACACACTGGCATTCTCTGCTTTGAAATCTGCCACTGACTTCAGTTTGGATAGAGTTTCTTCTTTACAAAGGGATCCCATAGGATCCCACTCAGTCAGGGTCACACTTACTTCCATGAGCAGTTGTTGTGGTTTAACCCTATCTGGCAATGAAGTACAAAGCAGCTGCTTGCTCACTTCCCTCTGCCTTGGCCCCTCTGGTGGGGAGAAAATATGGAAGAAAGGCATGGGTTGAGGTATGAACAGATTAATTAATAACTGAAACAAATTAAATATCTTACTGATATTATTAATAATAGCATTAATAATTATGGAATATAATTAATAAACTAATGAGGAGATACAGAGGACTAAACCCCAAGAAACACAACTGATGCCCATCACAGTTTCTCACCACCCACAGACTGATGTCCAGCCCATCCTCAAACAGCGATTGGTGCCTCCCAGCCAAATGCCCACAGTTTATACACTGAATGGGACATTCTATTATATGGAATACCCCTTTGGCCAGTTCAGCTCAGCTGCCTAGCTGTGCTCCCTACCAGCTTCCTGTGCCCCTACTCACTGGCAGAGCATGGGAAACTGAAAAATCCTTGACTTAGAGAAAGCTCTGCTCAGCAACAGCTGAAACATCAGTGTGTTATCAATGCTCTTCTCATCCTAAATCCAAAAGACAGTACTGTACCAGATCCTAGGGAGAAAATTAACTCTATCCCAGCCAAAACCAGGACAGCAATGAATTAAAGTAAATCCAAAGTACTTTTTGCTATCATACCTCAGCTAGACTAGAGCAAATGTATTAAATCACTCACATACTGTAAAGAAGATGCTATTTTTAGACTGTAAATTCCTTTTCCCAGTAGCAGGGTGCTAATGTCATATCATGCTATGAGGGTGGGTTTTCATTCTTTTATCTTTTTTTAAGCTTGCAGACAAATATCTTGCACATTTCTTTTAGGGTTTTAAACTGCTACTATTACAAGGCTGATTAATAAGGCTTTATGAGCTAATTAATATGCTTTTATCTATATGAGCTTTTATCTTTATGTGACTGATTGCTACAGCAATTCTATAACATTACAGGAAGCTATTTATTTTCAAATTAACAATGTCATCATGACCTTTTACCACACAGCTAAGTCAAGGTTCTGGCCTGCCAGGTAGCTCAGACTGTTCAGTGCTGGTTGTAAATTACCTACTGATGAGTGAGTGTGATGATATCTGTTCCTTGATGTGAATGCAGCAGTTTATTCTCCTAAACATAAGTGATGATGGAGTTCTTGAACACTGAAATGTAGGATGAAACAGTAAGTTTTTAAAGTACTGATGGCAGTGGGAGTATTAATGCATGTGCTTACTGGGGAAAGTGTTGGTGTGCCTGGGCCAGTCCCTGGTGATGCCTGTGTCTGGACCTGGGTCCTGGCCACCCAGGGACATCTCCAATACATCCAGTTGCTCTGTCCAAGATCCTGTGCAGGGTGTGTTTTGAGAGGTCACAGCACCAGGCTGATGTGGATCTCCATTTTTGATTTTGGATTTACTCCAGATCCATTATCTGTGCTGAGTAACTGGGCAAAACACTGCAAGCTCCTGTGCAAAGGAACAAGGCACACATATTTATATTACTGTGGTATATGGGACCCCACAGGCTATAGGTTAAGCTTGGCCTTTGGTAGGGAACTGACCCATAGAAGGAATTTCTTCCTTCAAAAAACTTAAAATCTCAGCAGTAACAAAAACAAAAGGGGTTGGAACGCAGCCATGAAGAACAATTTCTGTCTTGTAATGACCATGACTTCAGCATTAGTTTGCATTCAAATATATTTGAGGACATCTACAGGGGGAATTATTTTGAAGTACTAATTTAGAAATCTTTAAACCATTCAGCATCTCAAGTCTGTCTTTCATTTTGGATGACTGGACATTGTCAATACCAAGATGCAACAACAAATATTTAGACTTTAACAAAAGATGTTATTTTGAGGAAAATTATATTTAGATTCTCTCAAAAAATTGGCTTGTATTGATAACTCAGCTAATTTAAATCACGAAAAAAATATTAGTTGGGAAAGTTAATATTACTATTGTACTGCCCATACCAAAACTCCTTGTTTCTTACTCTACTGTAGTGTCAAAGTTACAGATAAATAGCTTTAAAAAATTCCTTAGATTTGCTTCAAAAAGAGTTTTGATTTGGTTTCCTGAAAAGTACATAGATTTCTTTTAAGGTTAGAACTGATCTGACATCCCTCCATTAATGTTAAAATATCAAATTCTGGACAATTACACAAAGGGGTTAAAAAACTATAGCGTATCTAGGGGAAAACACTCACAAAAGGATGGAAAGGGATTTATGTGGTATTTGTGCAACTATCATACAAGCTTTCAAAGGATTTCCATTGTCATTCAAGATTACTTGAGCATAAGTTAATGGACTCTTAAGGTATTACCCAAAGCTTATTATGATAGACTATAGCAGCTTCTTTTTAAAATGTTTTTTAATAATATCAACTACAAGGTCCCTGAAGACATGGTATTTCTAGGCTTAGTATTTCTTCATCAAATATTAAAATAGGTCAAGCAATTTGGTTTCAGTTCCTTTTCTGTTCATGCTCCTGCTGTACTGTGCATACCAAGTAGAGAGCATTATGTAGATTTACCAACTGTTGAGTTCTCTGCTTTGTTTCATTATGTTGTTTATTTTGCAATCTGTACTGAGAGTGGAAGAGCTACAATTACACACCAAGGAATCCTGATATTTACTAATTCCATAAAGTTAAGGTCATTTTCTGTAGCAATTAGAGAATAAATTATCAGAATTCAATCTTGCAGACGCAGGTAATCCATAATGAAAAGACTGAGATAAGACCAAATGACTCAACAAGGTTTTTAGTTACATGATTAAACTACTAATATCTTACAGTATGATTAGGTATATATTTCTGTAGATCAAAATGTATTTCTCAGGAAATATTTGTGTTTGTCAATTGGAATTTGGCTAAATTAAGGCTCAAAATTTTATTCCTAGAGGCAAGTAGTCAAAGACAATCCCCGAAACGCAAATATTTCTCCAACTGAAAAATTTTCCACACCCCTTGTTTTATTTCTCAGCAGAAACAGGGATGAAGCATGTTTAAAGCTTGATTCCATCAATCAGCATTAAGTTATGTACAAAGTTTTACAAATACTAGATAAGAATCAGACCAAGCAGGTCCATTTAGAAACTTAGCTTTGGCTGGGTATAAAGGAATGGGACCATTCATACTTCTCTTATTTAAAAGCTGAATGTACAAAGCACTGCACAGAAAAGAAATGTTTAAGGTAGATATTTAGAATAGAATAAAAATCTTTTGATGTTTCCAAAGTAAAGATGTACACATCTTTTAGATATCGAACGTGGCATGGAAAAAGGATTCTTAGAGCATGAATTGCTGCGAAGACATGAAAGTGTGTGACCTCATATTTGTAGTTCACCAGTAACATTGTTAAATGTCTTTTAATACCTTTTGTTATAGAGTAGCAAAATGCTACTGTCCTTGATTTCATCAAAAGCAAGATGTGGCAGCAGAGCTGCTGCAGTGTAGTACACATTTTTAAGGGATAGTTTGTCATGCTTGGCTTTTATTTTAAGCAATCTAATATTTAGCCACTTAACAACTTTGGAGGCTGAGTCTTGTTTTGAAAAATGTTGCAAGGATTGTACAAAGCAATGTCCTTGATACAGGAGCAGGATCCATGAGAGAGTATGTCACGTATAGTTTGCAGTCGGCAGGCTAAAATTATCCATGAGTCTTTGATTTAATTTTGATGCCAGAGACAATCTTTGTTCTGATATTTATTACAAAGACTGTCAAGTCCTTGTCAAGTAAAAGTAAAACCATGTGTTTCAGTGAGCCTATTTGTCAATACTGGTATATCATTATCTTGGTTTACCTTTTTTCTGTGTATTTGGTTATGTTTCTGGCAAATTAAAATGCTTATCATTATGATTTCAAAGATGCCTTATTGATAATTATATATTTCAAGATGAGCTGCCAACTATTCTGATGAAATTTCTGAGTATCACTTTGAGCAAACTTCGATTTATTTATTTTAGTAGCTCACTGAGGAATAAACATCATGATTATTCTCTTGTCATTCAAATAAATCTCAGGTATATTTCTATGCCAAGCACTGTGAGACAAAATAACACTCATTTTTTGAATGGTGACTATGACCAGCAAAATAAAAGACCCATTCCTTAGGAAAAGACTTGATCCAACTTCCCTGCAAGTTACTGCAATGCATCTTTTGACTTGCAGATTTTGGATCATGGTGTGAGTGTGCTGATTCAAGAATCCAACAGTAACAACAACTTTGTGTCTTGTTACTGCCTGCCTTTTTGCATCTTGCTTGCAATTTGTGACAAGACTACATATCAAGAGCTTTTGTGGAAGGATTATAGTTTCTCATGTATGTGAAGTATTTTTCAAGTTCCTGTTGACTCTAAAATAATTAACAGAAAAGGGAATAATCTGAATACTAATAACTGCAACTTCATTTTTACATCGAATTTTAAATATTAGAAATTTGCAAAACTACTTATGCAAATGAAATTGCCCCATGTCACTGGCTATGTTAATCCTACTCAATTATGTTACTGCTAAGACATATACATTTATTGAGTTTAGATAAATGTGTGCAATTCTTCAAAGGTTTTGTGTAATTGCTTCTAGATTTGCCATCAGCTGTACTTGTCTTTGTGATTTTATCTGTACTTGGTAGGTTTTCATGTTGTAATTGTATGTTAATTGTTTGTGATTGTATCTATGAGATTTTTATGCAGTAATTTTGAATAGCAGTTGTGTGATTGTACCTTTGATGAAAATTTTAATGCTACTTTTACCCAGAATGTACTTACTAACAAGCAGTTCACATAAACCAATATATGCTAGAAGGAAAATTATATAAATAAAATGGGAGGGCATTTCCACAAAGGTAACACATTGTGAATTATGAAGGTAAGTATTTTAGTAATTTATAATTTCGCACTTCAGTTTATTCTGACAAAGAAGATGTGATTGAGAGAGGCTGGTAACTATTGTATGACTCAGAAGCTTTGAGGGTTTTCACAATCTTTTTACTTGTTCCTCTGTGCAAATTCGCATATGCGCTCCAGCTAATTATATCAATTTTTACAAGATATTCAGGGGCCATTGTAATTTTTTTCAGTGCAAAAACACAGCATAAGAGCAGAGCCAGAACCAGTCCTGCGGGCAGGCAGGCATTTCCTGGGTACCATCCAGTGGCAGGGCCCTTGATGTGAGAGGACACCAGGCACCCCTCTGCTCTTGTTAACTGGTCCCAGGAGAGCCTTGCTATTTTATTGTCTGTTCTATTCAGGTAATTTTGGTAGTGAATATTCTGAATGATTTGTGTTGCCAAAACATCTCAAGGCTCTCAGTACAGCCCTGGAGGCATGGAGTGTTTTCAAGACCATATATAAGCTTGGTCTGGCTGCAAATAAGGACAAATTATAGGCATATTCCATAAATTCTAATGTATGAAATATACTTTCACCCAAGCTGTCACATAGGGAAGACAAAAGCTCGTTTATTGCTAGTATTAGTAGTTTTAGAAATAGATTATTCTGTTTGCTTATTTAGGAACTGATTTTCTGTGATTTCAGTTATCATGGCTGGTTCAACTAGAAGTAGATTTTGAAAAACTCTCTTAAATCAACAGTCCAAAAGAAGTTTAATGCTCTTGGATTATACTTCACTTTATTCCCCCATATATATATATATTTAGCTTGTTTACTTTAAGTAGTTACAGGCTGTCTTTTCTGTTTCATTATTCAAGGCCAGTGGTAGGGAATTCTCGAATTTTTTTACTACAATATTTTTACATTTGATTTTTGATATTTTTCTTACATGTCTTTATTTCAGATGGAGGAAATTGAATAAACATGCTACACTCAGCACATTTTCTTAATTGGTTGCTAGCACTTCATTCAGATAATGTGATGAAAGATTCTCCTTCCCCTTAGAGACAATTCATTCAGTTCTGACATTGCTTGTGTTTCTAGAAATGATTAGATTCATTTTTTACAGATAGCATTTTTTTTCAGTCCTTCCATGTTTTTGCCCCAAACAGCTTAACAGTAAATGATAGAGTCCCCAGCCCAAGTCAGATCTAGTAATTCAGTGGCTAGAATTCAACAATAAACCTAAAAAAAAAAAATAAAAATCAAAAAACCAAAACAATGAACTACAAGCTGTTTGTGTTAGCAAATGCTGTAGTAGTGAACCATGAATAGGTGAGCAGGCAAGACCAGATGCACTATTTAAATGGATTAGGTGGGCCATTTAGCTATTGTTAGGAGTCATTGCAATTAATTTAATTGAATCTCTTCTTTTGGCAGTGATCCCAAAAGGCAGACACTCAATTGCTCAGAATGCCTGTGGTAGACAAACAATTTCAGACTAAATGTAATATACTTCTAATGGATTCTGTGTTTTCCTTAAATGTGGACTATCCTTACTTTTTTTACAGGTAGGAACAATTTGAAAGCACCGATTCTATTGCTTTTGTCCAACCTTTGGAGTTCTCTAGGGTTGCCTGACAGAGTGGGCATGAAAACAAAGATGGCATATAAGGAAAGATGTGCCACTTTGGCAGGGAAAATTTCAGTACTTAGTTAAAGTAACAAGCCAGGCTCTTCTACTGTAAGTCCTGCTTGAACAGAAATGTCTCAAAAAACTTAAAGATGTCAGTATTTGTAGCTCTCCAGAGTCTGGAAATACCTCAAACCACTGGATCTTGTGAAGCTTAGCGTCATGGTGAATTAGAATGGCTCCCACGTCTCACGGATGCCCAGAGTCCAGTAAAAGGGAGGGAATTAAATATTTGTGGCTAAGAGTCTTTCAAGAGAGAAGTGAATGAGTAGGTTAAACCTATGCCTTCTGAGTTGTTTATTTCTTTAACACTGAAGAAGTTAAAAAAACACCAACACTTCAAATCTTTACACCTCATACACCTGGAACAGATGCTGGAGTCTCCTTCAGACTTCATGAGATCATTCAGCACTGTCTGTGTGGGGCTGTGTCCCTTCCCTGAGGCTCTGTAGCCACAGCCTTGGGCTGTGGGAGTTTTAACAAATCAAATGGGACTCAAAAGAATGAGCACAAGGAGGAAATCATCAGTGAGACATGGAGATTAGTGTGCTGTTGTGCTGCCTTCTAGAAAAAGAGAACTCTGAGTCTTGATCTATTGTCAAAATCAGTGTTTTACATTCTTCTAGCAGGCCAGACCAGAAAACCTTCCACAGAAGCAATAGGTATCTGTATTTTCTGAGCAAGAGAGATCAGTTGCTTGGTACCCCTACATGGTGGGTTACCCAGCTTGGTGTATAGCAAAATATCCTTTGTTACAGGTTTTGAACTTTGTGTGGCTGAGGAAGGAACAAAATCAGTGTCTCCATTCATCTAAGGCCTCTTTAATCACGTGACTGCTATGCAAAAATATGTGAGGCTTCAAAAATTATTAACAATAATAATAGTTTTGCTTCCTTTCAGATCACTAAACCCACAGACAATTTTTTGCTGTAATAAGCAGATAAGGGATTGGTATTTTCCATCTGAAAGATTTTTGAAGCATTTATCCCTCTTTTGCCTAATTGAAAGAGTCCTGAAATTGAACCAACATGTCATGCACAGCATTTCTGTGAGAAAAATGTATCATGTCCAGTTGTTGAAGGTCTGGAACTCCAGAAAAGTTTGTATCATGTCAAGTAAAATCCACTTGTTTCAGGAGATCATTAAAAGATTTTCATGGGCTCTGTTATGTACAGGTGCCTGAGCCTCCTGTGGTGTTCTGCATTCATAGATCTCAATGTGCTCCTTGGAAAGAGGGCAATTTCAAACCTGAGGGGAACAGCTTCTCCTTTAAACTTCACAGCTGGCTGTGCTAGAAAGCCCATGTTCAAACCAAAAATAAGCATCTGCTTGTAGGGTGTATATGTGACTGCTAACAAAAAAAGGAAAGGAAAATGTAGGTTAAAAGCTAAGTGAGTTTGAGACTCAGTATGGGATTTGTTTGTGTGCATCTGACAGACTTTTTACAGACAGATCTTCATCAAATAATAAACCCTTCCAAGAAAACTCTCTCCTAAATATTAATGTTTGCTTTCAATTGTTTGTTCTCATTTACTGAGAATAACAAAAAAATGTGACCATTTTAGGTAGCAATAGTAAATTATATATCATAGATTCATAGAATCATCTATGTTCACTGACACTTGATTACTTGATACTAATTACTTTAGTAAGTACCAATTATATCCCTAAATGGTTTTCTGAATGTTAATATATCAGCTACATTCCTAATTTTCCTACATATTTTGTAGTTAGAAAATGAAGCAGCAAGATTTCTTTCATACCTATTAGTCATCGTTACATTCTCTAGTAAAATATTATTTCAATGTAATGATATTTGCAAACACATTTAGACTGTAGTTCCCAACATTCATGTTAAATGTTAACCCATTGTATTACACAAGGTAGAATCAATGTGGCACAAAACCATGAAGGAAAGGAACCATCTGATGAAATTATGAACAAAATGTGCTTTATACATTTTTCTGTATATAACTTTGCCTGGCTAATTAATGAAAGTATAAAGGGTTTATAATGACCTTAGCTATTGATATGGCCTAATTAAGCTCTGGTGCCATTTAGTAATGCATCACATTAGTGATTCCTCAGAATAGAAGTGATCCCACTGGTGTTAATAAAACAGTTTGGTCAGCTTTGTGTGCTGAAGAGTAATATTCTGCTGAAATTAAAAGCCTTGCAGGGATATGACAAATCCAGGGAAAATTTAAAAAATGTAAAAAAATTGGGTTTTGAACTGGCACTTGGAAATTAAATGGCAGTCTTCATTTAGTCTTGCATGGAGCTTTGCTCAATTTTATCTAAAAGCAAACAAAACCCAATATTTATGTCAAAATGTTGATATGAAATGACAATGATGGACTTCTCATGCCCATCTTCTGTTTAAATTCAAGTACTAAAATTCCCAATGTCTCCCTTGATTGTTTTGGGAAAAGCTATACATGTTTAACAACCACAAACAGATAAAATGAACAACCTTTAGCTTATGCAAGTATGTATTAAAAATACATATATATGTATGACAATAGCATGTACCTATTCTGCCCATGATGAGGCAGATGGGGCTAACTGTAAGTAAATTTGTTTGCACTCCCATAGGAGTCTAGCTGCAGTAGAATTGAACCCTGTGTGAATTAATTTATCCTGCTTTCAGGCTGCTTGGCAGCTTTTGGCACTTCTGCTCCTGTATTTATGGCTGGCCTGAGGATGTACACGCTGCATGACAGGGTGCAGCACAGGCATATATCCTTAGTCAGTGTTTAAGCATGGGGGAAGTTGTTACTCTGAGTTGTCAGATGGTTATTTCTTGGAGAAGCTGTCATGGGGATTTCATGCTGTGGAATTTACTTTGCTATTTAAAATACTGTGTGATTTTTCTAGATTAAAGGACCCTGTCAGGTAAAATACAGACCACATTTTGGATTTTATGTCTTCACTCTATTCTTAATGTGTTTTGAATTAAAATTTTTGAATTTGTGTTCCATTTGAATTACTCTGTCTGCTGCCACACTTTACTTTTGTGTTAATCTCTGGTCCTTTGCCCGAAGAAATTTGACTTCTCTTTATTTAACTGACTGTGTTTTAAATTTCTGAATAAACAGTTAACACAAAAACTTATGCTAATTGTTTGACAGTAAGAACATGAATTCACTTCCAAATACTCCCTTCAGAAAGTCACATTGTATTTTCTTTTTTCAAAGAAAATGTGACATTACAACAACTGTAATCAACACAACTGTAAAGTTTTGAAGTGTGTTTTTATTGGCAATTTTAATTTTTTTTTTTTTACAGTGAGGATACCTAAACTGCCAATCAGAACTGAGGCACCTCTGGTAGTGGACTGAAGGACTTTGATTACTTGTTTCCAGCCCAAGGAGAATGCATGAAACAAGTGAAGTACTAAACATCAGATACATGCTAAAGGGAGTGATTATTCAAACAGCCTATGTATGCCCATAAGTGGTATCAAATTGGGAAGAGAGGAAAAAATAACCTTCCTTATGCATACACACACCTTCAGAACATGATATGATAGTAAGAGCAAAGGTATGTTTTTAAGGTATATTTTAAGGTTCTGTTACCTGAGTTAGGGGTCTCATAGAATTTGAATATTTAGGACACACAAAGGGATCTGAAAGAGAGTTTAATGGTCAGAATTTGCACTCCTTGAACAGCATAACTTGGTTCTAGAGATGGTCCAGTCACATCAGCTTTACACTAAAGCCAGGTGGATTAGCTGTGCTAGAATAAAGCTTTTAGAGTCAGCCTGGATAAATGCACATGGAGCTGCACTGCAGACCTAATGTATGCTGCTGTTGTATTTAGTAAAGAACTTAGGAAAATATTAATGGGCGAAATTCCATGTTGTATTTGCAGCAGAATGGAGATTCTTCAAATTGCTTCATATTCCTTTTGTATTGAATAACTCCAATATTTGAAGCTGTAACCAAGTGGAATCCAATGGCAATTGGGAGCAAAGACCCCTCTCTTTCCATTTTAAAGAAGCCATGGGATGTCTTGGGTCTGTGGTAACTTGTCTTAATATGTCTTATACTACTTAGAAGTCCTCTTCTGATTTTTCTTTGGCTTGTCTTTGAAGCTGCTAAATTACTCATCATTGGAGGAATAATCTCTTTTCAATTGTTGCCAAAAGATGGAGTAACTGAAAATTAACGTAATGGGAGGGAGAAAAACTGATATCCTCAAAGAAAAAAATAAAGTGCAACAAAGTCTAAAATTAAAATGTAGTGAAGCAGATTTAAGATAGTACATAGCAAGCTTGAGCTAAATGGAATGCTATCAAAACTGGGTATTACTTCCCTTAGGAAAAGGAGAATCTGTTTTGAATTCTATGATCAACCTGGCAAAAGTATTACTTGTCATTATGTTAAAAAACTAATAAGCTTACTGCAAGACAATGGTGCATCAAGTGGTGATTCTTGCTCACTTTCTCATGGGAGAGATGGTCTGTTTGGTAAGCTGGGCATTGAAAAAGTACTTGCAAAACCTAAGATCTGTGATGAATCCTGCTATTTTTTGTCTTTGTCATCTTGAGTGTGTTATTCCTCTGCTGCTCTCCCTACTTGTTTTAATAGTAAACTCATGGGAACAGTGCTTGTCTCTTCATTTCTGGAAAGCTAAGCAACACACATGGTTTGTTCTCTGTCAACTCAATTTCAAAACCCTGGCCTGACTTGCCTCTCTGCAAACCTGTTTATGCTTTCCCAACTCTTTGTGATCCTGCCTGTTCCTCCCATCTGCTCTCCCCTGCTTTGAGAGCTGCAGGGCTATTAGAAGACCTGTGTTTCTGATCTCAGGGAAAGCTGTCATTCTGCACTACTCTGGCTCGTGTCATTGGCAAAGTACTTTGCTGTTTCAAGCACATATTTTGATGACTCTCTTCAATACGTATTTGTTTCTTGAGCTGAATAAGACAGATCTTTTCTCAGTCACATACATCAACAAGAAATCAGTGAAAGGAAAGCCTATAAAGAAAACACTCAGGTCTGGCCAGTCTGCTTCTAGTTTTCCCAAACTGGATATTTTATGCCTAAATTGTAAAGCTGCACTGATTTATGACAGCTCTGGAACAGGACAACCCATTTCTAAGGAACTTTTACATTACTTTTAAATTAAATAATGTTTAATTAAGTGTGAGGCTTTAAAATATTTTTAAATTCAATTAGAGTCTAACATTTCTATTGCATCAAAAAGTTACAGAGAGGCTAGGGATTTCTAACAAATTCTGTAGGATTTTTACTTGAAGGGAAGAGTAAGTTTCCGTTTCTTACTAAGCACCATCTGAAAAAATATGATTTGTAAGAAATACTTGATTTCCTAATTGAAAAAAATCAATCTATAAACTTATATTCAAGGATTTTATTGCCTAATTCCATTTTTAAATTAATGTTAAAAATGCTATTAAAAAACCACGACAGATATTGGCTCTGCCTTTGAAAAAAAAAGTTTTTCAAAGGAAATTTGGGATTGAATAACTTTTTAAAATGAGACCTATCATATCTTTACCATATCCCATTATTTCCCCAACATTCTGTTTAAAGTGAATATAAACTAGGGGATTTGTTTGTTTATTTGTTTGGGAAAAAGAAGTAGTTTTCTGCTGGAATTAATGGTAGATTAATGGTAAGAGTCAGAGAAGAGCTAGGACATTATTTACATGAGGCCTCCTTATAAGTGCTGACTCTAGACAACTTATTCTAAGGGATTTATATTAATGGGATGTCATGTGCAGCAAGGAATAAAACACATACTCAGTGTGGGTAAAAACACATACTCAATGTGGGTAAAAACACATTAAAAAATAAAATGGAGAGAGGATTAGATCAGGCTTGCAATTGCTTTTGTCTGACAATAACTAATTTTGCAAAGTACTTGGAGAAAACAGGATTGGATCATAAGGATTTAAGCCATCTACAGTTAAATGATTGCAAATGAACCTTCTTAGTTTCAGTAACTTTTACAGGATTGATTTATATTTAATTGACATATGTATACCTATGCATAAATTCACAGATGCATGAATGATTAAAAACTGAAAATGCAGCCAAGAGAAAATGATGGGCCACTTTACTTAAATGATATGAACTAAATTCCTTTGAAAAAATATCAAAAATCTGATTTGTAAAACACTTTTACAAAACATCTTCTAAGATAATGTAAGTGGGTTTATTTTCCCTGAGAAAATGTAGCCAAGTATTTTTCAGTGAAGCTGAGAGGCAGAAAAAGCTTTAGCTAATAATGTTGCTCGCTGCAGAGAGCTCTTGAATTCTAGATGTGATTTTAAAACTAAGGTTCAGAAGCTGATTAAGGACCAGAATCCCTGACTGAGTTTCTGATTAACATTTTGAACATGGAGCAAAATATTCAGTCTCTGCTCTGCATAATTATAAAATATAGACATCAAAGAACAAAAATGCCTTTGAGTGATCTATTGTATCTCTTTGTGAAAGCAAGATTATATTTTTAAGCTGGCAGTTACAAGGGTTTTTCCAAATGTAATTTTGACGGTTCCACTGATAGAATGTAAACTGTTTCTCTTGGAAAAATATTCCATGACCTAAAGGGTCTTTCGGAAAATTTTGCTGTTGCATTGACATCCACAAATCCTTCTCCCTTTCTGTCTCAGGTATCTCTTGTTACTCACTGTTTGCCTTTACATTCCTATTAAAATATTACGGGAAGAGTGAAAAAAGAAAAGGCCTAAAACCATATAGAGTTTTAAAGTGTTTTAAAAGACCAAGCCTGCATACAAACAAATGCATTATTTTTTTTTTTTAATGTTTGAATCATAGGATGACACAAATCAGGGATCAAATGTAAATTATCCCATATCTAGACTGATGTGAAAGCTGTGTCCAATTGTGAAATTTTCTTCTGCTCTGAAATATCTTCTTAATATTCTGTTAACCAATTTTCTGATGCTTCTTGAATTTAAATGTGTTGAGGAACTGCTTCTTACACAGTGAATAAATAGTATTTCTTAATTATGCAATTTTACTATTTTGTTTATGTAAAGCAAGCAAAAAAAAAAAGCACATTCTAGCTTAAGTAATTACAAGTGGCCTATATTTATTTCCCTTGGAGTTCAGAAAGTGTATTATTCTCTCCCAACTGCCTTAATGTAATGTATGAAGCCACACAATGTAAAAAGAAACCAAACATATATCCACAGAAGTAGCATATTTTTTTACACAGCCATACAATATATATTGATTTTTACTTTTGGGCTTTATTTGCAACCCTGCAACAATTGTTTCAGCCATGATCTGATTGGCTTGTATATTTAGGTATAATAATAAATGCATATGCTATCTGTGCATATATTTCTGGTTTTATTCTGATCTGTCATATAGTTTTGAGAGACCTCTTTTATCACATGCCCCTAATAGTTTGGTTCTTTGATATGCTTCCAGTTGTCCCCTCATTCCTCGCTGAATTAGTTTCTTTTTTGGAAATTCAACAGAGAGTACACTATGAAAAGTTCATACCTTGCTATGCTCACAAGATGTTAAAGAGAATTAGACCTGCAGTTTGTGTCACAGAGAAGGTGTTGCAAATCTTATTATGGGGCTCCTGATGTGCAGACTCCCAGCTATTTTCTCAGACAATAGTTTTGCCACTTATTTTTGATCTGTCAACTTCAAGATTTTAACAGTCATCTCAAAAAGAAAACTGAAGATATAAACATCAACTGTTCTCACCATGTCCTTTTAGCAGAGAGGTTTCATAAAGTCTGACACTTGGCTATATTATGTTTTTCATTTACTGTAGGTGGTTGTGTAAATTTGTTGACAAAGACCAGGTTAAAGTGAGATCCTTGAAGATGCCAGTTGCTTTCCAGTGTTTCTGCTGCTTTCCAGTAGTGCCAGTGGTCTCTGAGAACATGATGTGAAAACCAGCCCAAAATACAAGTGAGTAGGTGTGTTTAGTATAAACTTAAACAAAATTTGAATTGTTTTGAGGTCAGAAAAGCTGACCTACATTAAACATGCAGACTTTTTAATGCTTCTCAGAAAGCATTGATTAGATTTCATAGGACAGTGACTGTGTTAATTAGACACAGGAGTACTGACAGCACTATAAAATTAACAGGCACATAGACATGTTCCATGTGTAGTTTACTTGGTGTTAATACCAATACAGCATTCCTCCTGGCAAAAGTGAGCTTGGAAGTTAAATGCTTTGCACAGATATAATCACAGAAGCTCCCATTTCCCTGCTCTACCTGGAAGTCATACAGCTGTTAATTGACAGCAGGGAATTCTGCAGCATTAAGCATGAAAGGCTCTTTCAAGAGGAAAGAGACAAGCACTAGTAAGTTCTGTTTCAGCCCCATGCACAAGTGCAGTCACTTGAAGGCAGAATCTGCTCTCCATATCAGTGACTAAAAAGACACTTAATTTTTTAATGATTAATATCATTTCTGTAGGATCCAATATAAATTCATCATAAGAGCAGCTCCATCTTAAGCAGGTGATAGTCATCCAAATTAATTGGAGAATTTTCAGTGATATAAGATTTTCTAAAATTTAAATGAGAGATGTGAAGTCTTTCAAATCAGGGGAAACAAATGCTTATCATTGGGGTATAGACTGCTGGACTAATCACTCTAGAGAAAACTTACATCAGCTCTGCATGATTATCTGCTTCTTGCTTGTATGGGAAACAGTGATGGCATTTTGGAAGCATGGGCAATTTTATCTAAATTATGGAGGATATTTTTTATAGTCTTTATTTTCCTAATCATAATGACAGTAGGGTTCCCTTATTCTGCTCATTGGGGAGTAAATGGAAACAACAATCCAAATGATACTCAAACTGTTATATTTCCTCATTCCTTGCATAATAATCTGTTTTGGATGTGAATTGATCTGACTGAGTTCACAGAAATTTTCTTAACATAATAATTCATTTCTTGAAGCACTTAGGTTTAATCCAGGAAAAGAATGCCATACTTTGAAAATATTGCAGGATGACACAGGCAAAATGTTTCCTATCCCAGTTTCAGCGCCAAGCCATAGGTAGGCTGCTTCTGCTATAAGCATTTGTAGTTTCTAACCAGCAATGACAAGCCATTTTCACAAGTAACATCACTGTTAGTATTTGCTAGAACCTTGATGTATTAAACTTCAGCTTTGCTGTATCTATGATCCGTTACTGAATTTTAGAGATTGGACAAATGCATTTGTCTGAAAATAAAGGTTGAAATAGTTCATTCTTACATACTATGGAGCTGTATTTTCAGTAGGAATGCTTTGCATTGCTGCTTGTTTTGATTTGGTGTGACAATGTGCAAAACAGTAAGGGATCAGAATTGCTACCTGCCTTTCTAATATCTAAATGCGTATAAATATTTTGACATGAGGAGCAGAGATTTTAAAATGCTAAGCACTACAGCAAAATGGATTAGCCTTTAGTAAGGGGAGCTTCAAATTGCAAGTGCCAGGGGGTTAATGGAAAGCAGTGTGTCATATTTCCTGATTTACCCTTTCACTATCTTGTCCAAAACACCTGGGTAATGTGTTGCTCATAAATTATAATTCAATAAGCATACTTTGAGTTTCAATACTTATTCTTTTCAAAATTTCAAATAAACTGTGCAGAAATTCTGGCTATGTGGGAAAGTGCTCTGCTTTGGTTAGTGCTGTAGCAATGCCCTATGAATGTAAGGTAGAATTGATCAGTCTTTCTGATAACTTCAGAGTAGTCAAGGATCTAGAGATACTCTAACATTTTCCTAGTGGACTCATGGAACCAAATGTATTAATTTAAAATGATTTTTAAATGTTTATCTCTTTTACTTTGCTGGGAACACAGAAACATTTTGTGTAGGACTAAGTTTAAAAAATATGATAGCTTTATTATGTCCATAAACAGAATTTACACGTGTGACATAATACCTTGGTGATGCACTCTTATCTTGGATTTCATCCTCTCTTCCTGACACTCTCTGACTGCAGTCCTCACCTCTGATAGCAGACAAGCCATGGAAGATGACTGGCTTGCAAAGATTTACCATACCTCTTGTTAGCTTTGCAGATGGTTGTGGATGCTGTGCTGCCCAGGCTGAAACACCCCAGCCATAGCAGCATATTTGTGCCTTGTAAAACTGGGATATGATGAACTAGAATCAAAGGGTTAAAATAATTTTTTATATCTTAAGAGATATCTATTAGCTTCCCCCAGCTCTTGGGCAGAGGCAAAGCTCTCTGTCCCTGACCAATGTGCCAAATGTCAAGGGTTTCTAAGGACCCCATAATTTATAATGGATAATCAGATTCTGCTTTGTGTCAGCTAATGATATTACTTTCATGTACTGGTTCCAGACAAGATAGGGGTAATTTTTTGCAGTAGCCTAGAAGGTGCATAGCTAGGACAAGGAGGTTATTCTATGCCACCACATGTCATTGCTGGGGGCAGGGACAGGACATTCTGGGGAGAAGAGGTTCCTGCTGGTCAAGAAAATATGGTAGAGGGAGCTGTTCAGTGTTTTCAGTTATCAGGGAGTTTTTTTGAGTGAATAATTTATTTTCTTATACCTTTTGTTATTAATATTATAGCTGTTACTCTCTGTCTTCTTATCTCATTGATGTTTCCAGTAAATTGTTCCTCTCTCAATTTATGGTCTTTGGTGCCTCCAATTGGAGGGAGAAGAGGAAGTGGTTCATGGTTTTAGTGGGAGTACTGTATTGGAGAATACAATTTCTAAACAATCAAATCTCTCTAACTTGTTCCCCAGGATTTTTTCTGCCTCTCCACTCATCCCACTTCTCTCAGCCTTTGCTAGTGCCCCACTTTGCCACTCCATAGAGCAGTGGATTTTTTCAGCTATAACACCAAAGAAGGACCAGGAAATAGAGCAAGGAAATGTTTGATCTAAGTTCTCAAGACCAGATTCCCAGGATCATTCTTGCCAGAGAGACAGATGGTGTTGCTACCACCAAGTGTCCTGTAAATTGCTGAAGAATTACTCTGAGTGAGATTACTTGCATTTCCATCTTCACATACTGTGTTACTCATATCCTGTAATACAAGATTCTTATCTGGCTCTTTGGTATTAGATATAACATAGAGAATTTATATATATATTTCTAACTGCTTTTTCACCTTCTTATATTTTGATTGATTTTTAAAATCAATCAATTCACTGTTTTACTTTCTGATCTTCTTTTCATTCTGCTCCTTTCTAAAGTGAATATCAGGATATTTTTCTTTGATGTTGCACTTTCCACTCTTTCTCAATTTCCTCTGTAGGTCTTCCAAGAAAAAAAGAAATCCAACTATTTTTCTGATGATGAATTTACTAGATCTGCTCTGCCTTTTCAAAGAGCTTTGTAGTATTGAATGTACGTCTCAAAAGAAATGCCAAACAAACAGCGTTTTTCAAAGTGAATTTAATAGACACAAAGAACGCTGACAGTCTCAATACCAAAGAAATTCATTTTGGTCAATAATTTCTATAAGGACACTATTTTGTTCTGGTATACAAGAAGTTCTGATCCAATAACCATCAGTGGATGAAGCTGCATTAATTGTGTTCAAAATGAAACAGCAGTTCAAGTTTTCAGCTGCTGCTCACAAAAATCTCTAAATCCATAGATTTTGTTTTACCATGGAATTTTTGTTTCAAAATGCTCTTTATTTTTCTATATTTTTTATACAAAGGCTATATTGATTATTTTTCTGTTATTTTTTTCTCCCCAATTATTAGTTTATAATATTGGGAAACATAATGTTATTAATGCATTGCAATGTGACAGGATCCATATCACTGTATTAGCTCTTGATCAGTCTTATCTTACATTCTGATTCTCCTGCTGACATGTTTTCTCTGGTATGTATCACTTTGAGAACTCTGCAGCTCGGTTATACACGAAGATTTCTAAGCTAAGAGAAAAGGATAAAACCTGGGAACATGGCAGCACACATGTTGAAAGGAAAACTGAATGCCTTCAGGATCAGTGCCTTTAATCTGTTATATTTAGTAATTTAAAAGTTGCGTTGAATGATAGCTTTATTTAATTTATTAAATTTAAATGTGTCTTATCATGACTGTACATTAATTCTTCCTCACTATCTTGTAGTGAACTCTTCTCTGAGTAGTTATAGCATACCAATTTGGCGGCTATTGGCTGTAAATTTCCACCATTAGGTATAGAATAAGGCTTCCCTCTTTAAAAAGATTTCCCATTTTGATTTTTCTGATTGAATTGAGAGATAAATCCTTGATGTTGATGTGGAAAGTGAGAACATATCACCCTATTGACCAATACATGGTGAAGATATGTAACTGCAGCAGGGAGTCAGCCTGGATGATGGGGCAGATAGCAGTATGTACTCCAGATCGTTAAAGACATTAAACACAGCTAGACTGGATTTTGCATTTTTTCTACTTTTAGTAGAGGTCTTATTTATCTGCTATTTATCTCATAAGAGCTCATAGATAATATCCCATCTTAGCCTTTATTCTTTCTGTTATATTTACATTAATGATACTGAAAACTTTATCAGACATTGTTCAAACCCTTATATAATATTATCTGCATTATATATATGTGTGTGTGTGTGTGTGTGTGTGTGTGTGTATATGTATGTATAATATTTATTAAAACATAGCATTTTTTTTCCTCAGGTACCCAGAGCATTTTTGGTAGACCAATTACCTCTAGTATTTCTGTTTTATTTTCTTTTAAACTTCATATTATTTTTCTTTTGTTTCATCTTTTTTTTTGTGCCTCTGGAACTGTTCATTACATAAAACTTAAAATGCATACTACATTTACTTTGTGATATACAACAGCCTTTATCTGGCTTCTTATACCTTACTGTAGTTATTTTGATGCTACATAAGAAATCTTTGTTTATTTTTTTTGAAGCGCTTTTAAAGATTTTTCTTCACACTTCATGGGATTTCAAAGAATTTTTAAATAAAAGCAACAGATCTCATATTTCACTTTTTTTTTTCCAAAATTCTGGCCAGCCTGAGGTTACCTTTTAAAGAATTGTGAATAGATTGAGGCTATGATTGAGGGGTTTTCATCCTTAACCTCTGGAGATATACAAAACTCACAGATCACTCTGATCTTTTTCAGAAGTATTGGAGAAAAGTAATTTTTTTGTAATACAATTTCTGGTCCTACAGAGACATACATAATTCAGTACTCAGAGGAAAAAGGTGGTGACCACAGCTTTTTTTAGAGCTGCTGAGGAACAAGAAACACACCAAGATAACTTTTTGAACTTCAGTCTTAAAAGCAAAAGCATCTATTGCGTATTGTGCTTACAATTTTTTTTATTTCCTTTTTTTTTTTTGGCAAAATGTACTTCCACATTCTTAATGAATAGTAGGTCACTGACAAGATGGAAACCCTTTGGTTTCTGAAGCCTCAAGGAATCTTTGAAAAAAGAGGCCAGCTACCATCCCTCCAGATAGAACAGGGCTGTGCTCTGTCCTCATCATCTTCGTCATGTACTCTGCAGTGTTCAGGGAGAAAATGTATATTAAAAGAAACTGTGAATTTAAGGCTGAAAGCCAGCATTTCATATAGATATTTCTCAGTGTCTAGAATTAGTATGTGCTTAGTTTTACCCATTTGGTTTAGGGCCTTTTGGAACCACTGCCTTGGACATCTGAGGAAAGACACTTCCTGAACAGCACAGACATCTGAGGCTGGACTCAATGTTCAACAACAGCCAGCCCTAAGCTGATGTAACTGACAGAAATCAGTTGGCTTAAGATAATATGAATAATATTTTTAAGCAAAAGCTGATATTTTCATGAGATTATGTGAGGCCTGTGCCAGTGTTTAAAGCACAGAATAATAGATATTGTCAATAAAGTAAAACAGAAATAGAAATTGAATTCGGAATGGTTTCCCCTATGCTCAACAAGGAGAAAATGATAATTTGTGTAAATCACAAAAAATGTTATTACAATTATCTGTCGTGATGATGCAAATAGTTTGTGCTGGCCACAGTATTCAGACTCACACAAAGTTATCTTGTTTCTTACATCCATTTCCCGCCATGATGAAAATCTACAGTGTAGGCAGAAATTCAGAAAATGAGATGTACATTATAACCCCATGGAGATTAAATTTATCCAGAAAAGTAATCATAGACCAGAACATTATTTAAAGGTAGCTTTCCTGAGACCTTTATACAAGAAAATTACACTATAGAAAATAAAATTTGTTTTAAATTAGAGCTCAAAGATAAGCATGATGTCCCAGTTTTGAATGGAGGAGATGGGAAACTTATCGTAATAATTCTGAGGATTTGAATTGAACACAAATGAAACCAGCACCTCAGGATTTTTACTGAGACTACTAAATTACACTCACCAGTGACAAAGATTATCCAGGCCTTGGTGGCTCTGACTGTAACAGTTTTGAGTAGCATTGGGACTGCAGCTATAGTAATGAAGGACATGAAAGCGATGCTCAGAATTAGGATTTTTCATGGTAGTTAAGATGTGCAGCATCTGGTGAGAGGAATCACAGTAACAAGGTTTTGTAAGTGCTTTTTTTCCATGTGTCACCAAATATTGCTGAGATTAAATGAAAAAATCCCTCTTTACATATATTCAGCAGCTGATCACTAGCAACATCAGTGTCTGTCAAGACGTTTTTCCTTATAAAAACAGGGGAGCCCTGCTGCAGTCATTGTTATGTTAAATACAACATACCTTGTCTAGCAATGCATGTAACTACCTCTCAAAATTTCCACCTCTATTGTACAGAATCAAAGCCTCAGTGCACATTTATTCAAAACTCCTCTGAAACCATGCAGCACTGGCACCTTGATTTGGTAAAAATTTATGTGTGTCAAGGCTCCAGAGCTTCAAGGCATGAGTGTGTGGGTTTAAGGTTAAGTTTGCATTGCTCCTGCAGTTCACGTGGAAAACCATCCTAGTGCCATTGGCAAGTGCAAGGCATCAATCATCTGCTTCACATGGGAGCACAGGAGTTGGCATGTGTATGTAAAACTCAAACAGCAATTCTTCCCCTTTTGGCAGCCTTAGTAAAAGTATAGCTACATCCAGCTTTAGCATATTTTTCCACAAGGCATGGGCCATTTATGCAAGTCACAAAAAAAAATGGTCAGAAGTCTAAAAATTGTGTGTAAAGGAATATGAGAAGAAATGAGATTGCTCATTACAGAGAATGTGTCAGGAAGGCAGAGTAACCAACTTCCAAATGTTGCCACAGAACACATGAAAGTGAAAAATAGTACTTTCCTTATGCAGGATGTTGGACATATATTAGTAAATTTGAAGTAAACAAAATATAGTTATAAACTAAAAAAATTAAAACAACAACTAAATACTAAAATAAATTGACTAGGAAGATTGTGGAATCTGCCATTTAAGGTTTCTAAAGACAAGCTGGATAGATATCACTCTGGTATTTATGTGGGGAATAATTATGAAATAGCCATTTGCTTCCCAAAATGACATGTAGGTTAGGAAGTAGAACTCAAGTTGAAAATCTGTGTGATTTTTTGCCAGGTCAAATTTCAGCAGATACAGCTTTGTCTGGTTGGGCTTTTAAGTGATCCTTAAATGTTTAAGTTAAGTTATCCTGCTGTAATGCCTGGGGAGAGAGAGGGAGCACAGAGACCACGGTGTTTTGAAGGGACAGGTAGGGACTGGCAATATGGCTCAACAGTGGAGACAGGCTCAAGCTAGGGAAAGGAAGCAGCAGCAATGAGGTTTTGGCTACAAAAAATGAGGGGCTATTGGACTAGGTTACATCCCATGGTCACATTTAATTGTATGATGCCTGAACATTTTCCATTAAAAAAAGAAAAAAAAAAACTTTGGAATTGTGCAAGTGAAACACTGATATTGTACTTATTTTCATTTGGGATTGTCAAGAAATACAATTTTATAGAACACTGCTATTTATTACATTTTTGTTTTAAGTAAATATTTTAAAAGTAAAATACTGGTTTATGCAGGCTGTTAAGCCTGCAAAAAATTACATATTAAATTTCTTAGGCTTTGTAGGGTACCTTTTAATTCCATATTATTAGAAAATAAATTCTACCAAGAAATAGGATTGCATAAATAAGGACTTTTGGCAAGAACAATGGCTTTGTTTCATTTTTAAATCTAAGCTGTTTATACCTCTAGATATGTCCACAAGTACTAATTGCAAGGACAAGGCACATTTAATATGTTGGAGTAGTTTTCCAAAACAGTTTTGCCATAGTCTGGCCCAAAGCCAAATGGAAATTTATCAAATGGATTAAATGGTAAAACTAATGGTAGCATTTCAGACCTCAGTCTTAAATGGGATATAAAGGTTCCACAGTAAATTGGAAACTTCATCTGTAAATGGTGACTACTTAAATAGGCAGTATGCCTACAGCAGCCCTTTAATATAGCTATAATTAAGACATATGGAGAAAAATGTATATTCACCCTTTCAGCAATAATCAAATTAATATTCAGTTAACATTTTCAATAAATAGCATTGGCCAGTGTCAAGGAATAAGTAACAGACAGATTTCTTCAATAAGATGATATACAAAAAGATGTGAGATCAGATAGTCTCCTCCAAGTTGATTTTTTTCCTCTCATTTTAAATCACTTCTAATTTCTTGCCATTTCTTTTCTCAAGGATACCAGATATTTCTTTTTCTTCTGTTTCTGGTCTGTTCTCCATTGTTCCTAGGTGCAGCCATTTGATCAAATTTATTATTTGCTTTACAGCCACATCTTTGATCATTAAAAATTTCCACCAGAAGGTATTGTAACATGGACATCTTTTAGGAGTGATGCACTTTATGAGTTCCTCCCAGGAATGTCCTTGGGCATAACTCTTCCTCCCTTCCATATTTGCTCAGACTTGGCTCTGGACCTCATACTTCCCAAACTGAAGATTCCAGCCTTTGTTGGCCTCATAGCATCTCCCCCACTGTCCTTCCCCATTTCCAGAACTAGGTGCTTCTCTTTTGGCAGTGCTGAAAATCCTGTCAGGTTTCACTCCTGCAACCCAGAGAATTAAGCTTAATACTTCATAGATTCAGGTTCCAATTTTTATCTGCCACCTATCATCTTCATCTTTACAGATTTCTTTTGCTCTCTACTTTTTTTCTCCCTGTGTTTTCTGATTCTGTCATTCTTTATTTGAGCTGTCTTTTTTTGGCATCTGATTTCCTTTTATTACATCCTATTAATAGTATGATTTCCCCAGCAAGTCTGGGACACTAAGGATCTTCAAAATGCATCTGATCTTAAAAAAGCAGGGAGCAAACAGAAGTGATGAAGACAAATCTGATGGACTGAAACAATCTTAGCACCAGGATAGTGGAAATACAATGAACTGGTGAAAATTTTTGAAAAAAAAAGTACTAAAAATATGACTGAATGATGATGGTATTCACCAGAAATTCTCCTTGGAACCAAGTCAGGTAGTACTGAAATTAATTTTGCTCCAGTAGAAACTGGAATAGACTGTTTGCAACCTACCACAGAAAATTAATTGGAGGTTTGGTGAAAAACTGTATATATTACATTGAAATTCTTTCAGAATCTTGATAACACTTATCATTCTTTCTTGTTTTATGGTATTCTAGCTATTTTTTAGGTTTTATTTTTTCAGCCCTTTGCAGTTTTTAGCAGTGAAAGCAAAGGAATTTTTCAAAAGCAGGGTCGCTGTTATTATAGAAGTTGACAATATTTGCACTTGGAAAACTTTATCTTGTATCTCATTTACATGTGTGTAGTGATGTATCTTGAAATGTCTGTGATACATGGATATACACCTGCATTGTTATGTGCTGACAAATGCACTGCATGTGAAATATTTCTTCTCTATTATAAAGAGGCTGATTTCAAAAACTATAAATACCCCATAAACATTTCTATGGTATTACCTCTAAGATGCTGCTTTTTTTTTAATGTTTTCCCTCATGTGAGGCAGAATCTTAGATTTCCTTTGCTCTCTTCTATTTGTATTGTGATCTGTCATTGATACTCTCTTGTAAATGAAGATGTCTGCTATATAGCACCAGTCAGAGCGCAGGGTGTCAATAAAAGGAGTAAAATGCAAGTTTGCCATTCAGGGAGCAGTATTCCTGAATCAGAGACTTGCTGTTAATTCACAAAAGCAGGGAATTCTGAAGGCAAGTTTTGTGGGAAGATATATGGAGAAACTGTAGGTACTTTGGAGATGCTACAAATGCAGACAAATTATTGCATGGATACTGCATAAATAAAACAAAAGGATCACTAATTATTTAAATGATGGAAGATACTTTAATCCATAATAAAAAGAAAAATGAAAATAACTGAACCTTCAACTGCTGTGAAATGCCTCTTTATGATGGCATTTGAAAGGGTTTCCTTTGTAGAATGTGAAGTTACAGTTCAGAGAGGTTTTAGTTTCATTCTTAGGCTTCATGTTTCCATTGTGTATGTTCTTCTGGACCAATACTAAAAAATTAAGCATTTGAGGTTTAATTAAAAAACTGTATTATCTAAAAGCATTTAACATAAGAAGTGCTGCGATGAGGTCAGTCTCCATGAGAATGCTTTAAATTTCATAACAGTCTTGGTCATTTTTGGATGAAGTGAGAAGATTTATTCAGACATACTGACATGTTTAGTAAGGGAGCGAGTGAGGCATCCAGGGGCTTCTTATCTCAGCTGATGCTTGAATATAGCTCCACAATGTTTTGCCACAAGTTAGAATAGAAGGTGTTACAATTGGTCTGCCAATGAAACACATATTCTTGATTATCTTGCTATTTATCTGGCCTAGATAAGGTGATAGAAATAATTTATATAGGGCTTAGTGCAGATCAAGATGAAGAGAGGGTCAGAAAGAGGTTTAGAAACCCTTAGGTTTTTTACCTCAGGGAAAGAGACTTCATGTAGAAGGTGTTTTTGTGCCTTTGAGTGATACATTGTGTACCTTCAGTGCTTATGGACAAGTACTAATAAGGAGATGAGAAGTTTTGGAGGATATGTGAAGGGAACATAAATTGAATAGGGAATTGAATACATGCAGAGGATCCAATTACATTTTTTGATTCCCTAAATATACCATTGCAGTTGCAGAAATACAGAGGAATTGGCAAGGTTAATTGGTTCAGAGATTGAACAAAAGGTTTCTGCTTGAAATACAAATCTTTGGATCAGCTAGCTGGATGGCCAGAACTGTAAAGTCATAAATTTTAATTACTCTTGCTCCTATGGAGTTTGTAGAAGATCTAATCCCAATTTCTTTATGCACCAAAATGTCTAATGACTTCTGAACAAGTGAGTGTGCAGAGAATGCACAAGCAGACCTGGAATGATTATACAGCATTGGATCTTGCTACTGTTTTCTGTGCTGTGAACTGACTGTTGATTTTATTTAGCCTGGAAAAATTATGTGACTGAATTGATTAGCTCTGCAATTTTCTGGACTTATATACTGCACTGTCTTCTTTCTGTTTCTATCAGCTCAAATGCTACAATACAGTTTTGTCAAGGTTTCTTTGGGATGACTTTTCTCGAGGACTAAGTTATTAAGTCATGCTAGCATAAGAGGGTGGAAAAAAAGTAATTCTGGTTGTTTAACCATTTTTTACATGAACATTATGTTTTCCCACTATAATCAAAACATTTTATGTTTATATGACTGCTTTCATACATGTGCTATCACCTTTCCTCCTTGGATTGTTTCATCCAGGAACTTTTTGTCATGTACAAGAAATTCTGTGCATTTTTTAAGACCAGAGCAGATATTGCAGCTAAAACACATAACGGACAGCTGAAGTTAGTGAGTTAGGCTGATCATCATCACCTGCAAAAGGGGCATGATGAGTTTTTGCTGATCATCAGACAGGTGCAGAGCATGCCTACTGCTCCCTGACATATCTGTGCTGAGTTGACATCTACAATTCTCTGATTGTTGCTTTAGAATTTTTTGCATATTCACATCTCTTTTTTACCACTTGGTCCCTTGGGCTTATCATGGGGCTGTGAGGGCCTGTGGCTCTCACCACCCCAGTGAAGAGGAGGGCAGATCCACAGCTCTTTCTCACAGCTTAGCAGTCTCCTCAGAGATCAGAGCCGAGGCTGCCCAGCAGGGCCACACCAGAAGAGGTGCTGGATTGCAGAGAAATACCAGGAAAAAGGAAGATTGCCACACAAACCCCTGGGTTGTTGGCGGGTGACAGGTGTTATCTTCCTTCTGCCAGCTGCCCTTGGAATTTCCTGGCGATAGAACCTTTTATTGAAACTGGGGTCAGTTTAGGGGGCATTAGCTAGAGATGGATTCGTGGTGTCACACTTGGCACCCATGGTCTGCAGGCCCCTGTCTATCTGCAGTAGAAACACACTCACTGAAGTCCCCACACAGGTTTTTTTTTCCTTTTGTATATCTAATACTATAAGAGTGCCTCTTGTATATTAATGTACAGCAGCTTCCTCTCTATATTTGTATGACATCTTTAGAATTTCTTATTTATCTTTTACATATATTTTTCCTTTTTTTTTTGTTAGGAACATTCATATTTCAGGCAAAACTAAGTAGCATTGCCTGTTCTTGAGGTTGCCAAGCAATCTCCTTGATACATACCTTTTTTCAGTTACTTATAACTCAGCCAGAGTCTAGCTGTTTGTGATGAATTTTTCCATGCCAATTTCTGCCTCCAGCTGAATCTTTGCATCAAAATGTTTCAAGCTTTTCTGAGAATGATGCTAGGGAAAAATAGGTTGTTTTGTTCATATCATTCAGTAGCTTTGCTTTGAAATACTAAAATATCTTTTGTTTGGAGGAAAGGGAAGAGATAAGGAAGAAGCAGAAAGACTGCAAAATATGATAAATGTGTCTTTTTCTTTCCAAAAAAGCTTCTGGACCAACAGTTTAGCAGAGAGACCCAGATTTTGGAAGATGGAATGCCGGGAAGGTTTATTGGGCAATCAGGAAAGTGTCCAAGGAGTGCAAGGAGTGTGTATGTGAAGTTGGACCCAGGAGTCAGTAGGGGCATAATGTGACAGATCAGGGAGGGACTCAGAACAAACAGAGCTGTTGTCCAAGGTAGCGTTTGGAGCCAGGCATCCTGGGGAAGCAGGATGTTTAGACAAGGATACTGAGGCATAAACAGCTTCTGGAGTCCTGGGTTACTCAGCCTGGTGCTGGGAACGTGGCAGCTGGGATTTAACAGAAATATTTTCGTGTGGGGTTTCATTGCATGATCACTGACTACTTTCCCACAGCACCCCAGTGTCATTCATTGTGCAGGAGGCATCTCTCCATGCTATTTTACATTCTTTTAAGTAAAGGAGAGTATTGTTTGCAGGATGTTAATCTCTTTATTTATGTACTTAATTTAATAAGCTGGAAATAGTGCACAAATGCCACACAAATAGTGCAGAATCTTGCAATCCAAATTTTCTGCAGTAAAAACAAGTTAATGAAACAAACAGTGAAAACAACCTCTGCCTTTTAATGTCATCCAGAGCCTGAGGTGGCTTTGGAACTGGTGCTCAAAATGAAGGCAGTGCTAGAAATCAACTAAAGCAATTGTAAGATTCTAATTAAAATTCATTATAAACAAGAATAAACAAGAGGATTTTTTTTTCTCCTGAAAATTCTCTTTTGTTTCCTTTGCCTTCTTAGGGATGTTTTCCTTTTTCCTGTTTTATTCTTATGCCTCTTATTTAAATACAGAAACTGGTTTAAGTAGCTGAGATTTAATCTTTTGTAACAGTACTGTGACCCGTGACCAGAAGGGCAGCTAACAGCACTGACTTAAAGAACCTGACTCTGGCATCTGCCAGGTCTTGAAGGGGCTGATAAGATTGTGTGAAAAAATAGTAAGGAATAATAAAGAATAATGTTTCTGTAAATTGATCAATCAGGAAATTTTCTTTCTAAATACTCTATACAATAAAAATAAAGGAAAAAGAAATACTATTGAGAAGAAAACCCTTGGTGTAAATGAGTACTCTAAATACAATTCATTACTTGAGCTTTATTCAACAATCTAATGTTGTCCTATCGTATGGTCATTTGACACCTTGGACCATTTAGGCCCATTTAGTCCTCCAAAGAAACACAGGAAGAAAAGGAATAGCAGTAGCTTAAATCCATTGGATGGTGCTCTAAAAATTGGGGGTTTTGCTCCTAGTGTTGTCAATTGACTCTTTCAATTAATCAAGAGACAAAATCCTCCTTTTCATTTACTGTGTAGTCTTTAGTCTTTGGTTGCTGAATGTTTGACTCTGTATCCCAAGAGCTGATCTGCACAAGGGCTGAGTGTCTCCAGTGCTATTGAAAGTGATGTAAAATGCAGTTTGAACCTCTAAACATCCTATATAATATTAAATTGCTTTGAAAAATCATGGCCTCTTTCACAATTTGCATTCTGTTCCTCTGTTCTACGTTTTCTCATTTGTGGGAATGAAGCTAATATTATTTCCTCTAGCTCAGATTCATTCATCCTGGTGATGGCTGGTAACAAAGACAATGATTCTTCAGAGCCAATTGTAATTTTCTGCAGCAGGTGAGATGGATCAGTGGGCCCTGTCTTTTCCTCAGAGGATATGTCCTTATTTCAATGACAGTATTCACCACCATCACCTTCCTTGATAAACCTGGGCAGGCAAAAGACATATTAAATTGGTCCACAGCAGATATTTTATTTTGTGGATTTGCAGATACCCCCAAAATTTCCAGCAAGTATAAGGGTATGTGGACTGAACCAAAGCCTTTTGAAAAGAAAAACTTTCTTGCCTCTGCTTACCCCTTCATGGATGCATTAAAAATTGTTGTCAGTCTTGCAGAGGTCTCTGGGCTGCAGGTTAAAAGCAACTTTAGAAACTGAACTTTCTGACTCAGCTCTCTGCAGACATGAGGTTTTCACTGCAGATATCTGCATTGCACGAGTTCTGGAGATAAAAGGAAATTTTTATGGAGAGCTCTTCCTCCTGGACATTCAACCTGCTTTAATATCTTTATTTTCAAACCACATTTGGACTACTTTTATGTTCATGTAATGCATGTTATATTCATTTAGTTTTCCCATTAGGAACTGAAGCATGCAAAATGAATGTTGGGAGTTCTACACATAATAAAGGATGAACATGATAAATATAGCCTTATATATATCTATATAGTGGAACAGCATTCATTCAAATATGGCTCCTAATGACTTTCCTGCTACCTACACATATCAAAGGATGGACTATGAGGAAGAGGCCTCAATACTATATTAGCTGAAATGGCAGTCCCATTTTGCCATCAATTGCAACCTACCTAGATAACACAAATGTGCTTTAAACAATGCTAGAAGGGAAATAAAGAGATACAAAAAAGCTCTGGGTGTTACTAATTTGAGAAAGGAATCAAAAGACTAGTTAAATAGCTCTATTTTGCAGTCTTATTTTAAATTATTCATTGTGCTTGACCTGCAGAAAGAATGACAAAGCACATGGGATATGGTTTAATTAGCCCAAAACTTTATTAACTTCATTCATCTGGGAGTTATCTGGCAGTAATTTGTGCAGTATAGGTTATCATGCCACTTTCACTCTTTATGACCTTTCTAGAGGGGGTTATCTTCAGCCCCATCCCTGTCCACACCCACTGGTACAGGCTCACTGCAGCTGCCAGCAAGGCCTGTTAATGCCCACATTTTACTTTTGTCAATTGTCTCACACATCACAATGTCTGTTGCAACCTTAAGATCCCTTTCAGACTCTTTATTATGCTCTGGGGAAAGGCACAGGACTTACACTAAAATATGACAGTCTCCTTAGTGTTCTGCTAACCTGTTCCCAAGCCCCACCAGGTCCGCATGTCAGACTGTAGAAATGGAATGGACAGTCAGCTGGAATTGTACCTCAGCTGGAATTGTTCACCAAAATTTCTTATCTGCATCCAATCACAATTCCATATATACCCTTACAATAATCCCCACGTGTCTGAAGAGGATGCAGGTGATAAAGTTGCTTACTCTGCTTAGTTCTCTTTCCTAATGTTGTGGAGCGTGGACAGGTTCATCTATGCTCTGTACATGCTGGTTTCTCTGCTGTACACAGTGCAATTTTGCCTCAGTCCTAAACCAGACTGCACAAGTTATATTTGAGATTGCTCAGAACTAGAAGCAGCCATAAGGAATGAGATGTCCAGAGCTAGAATTAACCATAAGGAATGAGACTCCCATTTTCAGCCTCTTTCAACAAAATATAATCTCTGAATGCCTCAGCTAATGTAAATAAAAATTAATAGAAGGGTCTTGTAGTATTTTCTTTACCTTCCCTGCTTTGTATTTGTACCTCCAAGTCAAAAGACTGCTCCACTCCTGTACTTTAAGTCTCCAAACCTCCAGATGTCCAACCCTTGCAAGGCAGTTACTTTTTTTCTGTTGTAAACAGTCCACAAATGCCACCTGGAATGTGACTGAGTGCAGTGAAAACACATTGTTATTCTGGCATCCCTAAACTAGCCAGGGACAGCAGATGTTCTTTAAAGAATACTAGGATAATTCTTTAGACTTGACTAATTAACTGGCAATTTAAAATGATTCTGGTTTCCATTTCCATTTCACTGTGCTCATATGCATTTCTGATTGAACTTTTGCTTCACTTGAGATTTTCTTTATGAGCAAGTAATTTGAAGGATCTGCTTAGCCTAACATCCTATAACAAATTTTACCCTGAAGTTCTGACACAGAATTGTGAAGATTTCTTAAAGCACAGCAAAGCTCCTCTGAACAGTAAGTCCTGTCCTGAAGGAGAATTGAGAAAATTCGTATTCACTGGGGAGATGGAAATCACTCAAAGTGCAGGCAACCTTCATTAGGCAGCCCAGAAATCTTTTTATTTTTATTCTTAGGTAATAGGTCTTCAGATTTCCCTCTGACTCATTGGACTGAAACGAACAGACAAACCTGGTAAATATGAGGGAACTTGCCTCCCTGCCAGCTGTCAGGGAGCTAACCATAAGTTGTTTGGATTTCCTCCAAACAACTGTATACAACTGATTTGCTGTATATGTGTTATTCTGTGCATGGAATGGAACACTTGAAATGCTTGATACTTGATGTTTGAACTCCATGCATTTTGCTTGACTGTGATGGATTTACTGTGAATACTAAGAGTGTTATTTCTACTCAGTATGCAAGCAAGAAAAAAATGGAAACTGAAGAAATGACTTCTAACATAATGTTTTATGAATTGGTAGATTTTCACTTAGTATAATAGAATAGACTATTTCTGTTGGAAGGGACCCACAATGATCATCTCATCCAACTGTGAGATTAATTCAGGGCTGACAAAATGTTAAAGCATGTTGTTAAGGGCACTACCCAAACACTTAAACACTGACAGACCTAGGGCATAGACCACCTCTCTAGGAAGATCATTCCAGAGTTTGACCACCTCCTTGGTAAAAAAATGCTGCTCACAGTTCAAACTATGCCTCCTTGGCATAGCTTTGAACCATTTCCATTGGTCCTGTCACTGAATACTTGGGAGAAGAGTTCAGCACACCTCTCTCTATATCCCCTTCTCAGGAAGTTGTAGAGAACAATAAGGTTTTCCCTCAGCCTCCCTTTCTCCAAACTAGACAAACCCAAAGTTCTTAGCTGCTCCTTACAGGACACTCCTTTCAGCCCTGTCAGCAGTTTTTGCTGACCTTCTCTGGACATGTTCAAGGACCCTGACATCCTTCTTAAGCTGTGGGGCCCAGAAGTGCTCAGAGCACTCAAGGTGAGGCTGCACCAACCCTGCGTACAGCGGGATCATCTCCTCTTCTGACTGGCTGGGGATGCTGACTTTGGTGCACCCTGGGACGGCATTTGCCCCCTGGGCTGCCTGGACTCACACTGCTGACTGCTACTGAGGCTGCTGACAGCCAGCACCCCCAGCTCCCTCCAGCCACTCCTCTACCAATTTATCTGTGCCCAGCATAACTCTGTCCCAGGTGCAGGATCCAGCATTTTGCCTTGTTTAATTTTATCCCATTGTTCATTACCCAACTCCAACTTATCTAGACCCATCTCTATTGTTTCTGGTCCCTCAAGAGGGTCAACAGCACTTTTAAGTTTGGCATCATCAGGTACATGAAGGCAAAAATCTAAGGAGTATCTGATAAGTAAAATTGGAAGGAATAAAGCTTGTCACTGTAACAAAACACACAAAAAGGTAGACATATGTCACTTTTGGTAATTTTTTTTTTTCCAAACCAGGAGAATATTAGCAATCCAGTGTTTGAAGGATAATTGGATAATTGCTTGGATAATTGTGGGTAGCATCTTAATATTGGAGATTCCTTTGAACATCTTGGTTCTAACCACACCAAAAAGCTGTATGTATGTATCAAATATGACATTACTACTCTGCAGACTCTCTCAAAGGACTTTTAAATGTCAAAAAGTAAAATAAGGCATTGTTTCTGTATGATGCTTTATAGAAGTTAGCTTCTAACAAATGAGTACTTTAATGAGATGTTAAGAGAATTAAGGGATTTTTGGCAATTTATTTCTGTAATGAAAAGAAACAATCATCAATGCTGCATGGTTGAATTTTGCACTTTTTCTGGGCAATGGAGTCCCTCAATGGATTGCCTGGAATTGTCCTCAAACGTGTACAACTCCATGGAATCTAGTGTCTGGCTACCTCTTTCTGAATTACTGAACGTAACTGAGATGAGGAAGCTACAAAACTGGTGAATACAAAGGGAGAGCAATGTTTTATTACCTAGTGAGCCTTAAGCATCTGCCTTTAGGTATTTAAGTATAATCAGTGTTTATGTAGCCTTTTTGAATACCACCAGTTTGACTTACAGCTCACATGGACAACAAAGTTTATCAAATCTGGTTTCAAAATGTATTTGTTCCAAGTTTCAAAAACGCTATGGGATGTTGAAAATCTCCAAAGATCACTTAGCTGCACAATAGAGATGAAGATATGTGATGTCCATGACATCTCTTTGTATAGAGCAGCAGTGCCTGATGAAAGTCCTGTTTATGAAATCCTCAGTGTATAGTAACCAGAAAAACACTAGGTACTTGAATGTAGGAAGAAATATTCTGATATAGAAAGACTGACAGACATACCCAAGGAGATATCTTATTTCAAACATTTGAAGGAAGAAAGAGTAAAAAAACCAGGAAAGTGTAGCACTTATTATTCATGAGTAATGAATGAGTAAACTAGTGCAAATAATAGATATTTTAGTTCAGTGGCCTTCAGAAATGTATATAAATAAAATTTCTTGAGGTCTACTGAACATATTCAATCCCTGTTTTCTTTTTTCAATGTACTTACATATTTCTGTTTGACAAAACTGAAATGAGATATTTTGTTTTTTCAACTTCTAATCCCTCTATTTTCTGCCTGAGACTATTAATCAAATAAAATCAACAACAATTTTATTGCTCTAAAACTGTTTCTTCAGCATTTTTTTTCTTCCGAGTACAATTTACACAGCTCTGCTTATGAATATTTTGTGCATAGGCAAAGAATGAATATTTAAAACACTGCTTTTATGAGGAAAATTTAAAAAATAACCAGTAAAACCTACAGGTTCTGAAAAGGTAAGCAATGTGTATTCAATCCATACACATGCTAAAACATATTTCAGTTTTAAGCATACTCTAGCATGCGTCAAAGTTCATAAGCTAGGACAGTATCAACAGCTTTCCAATGAATTAATGGTGCCTGGCTTTGGAAAGATGTAGGCATAGACTAACATAGGAATAACAGAAGTAAAATATTTTGCAATAGTTGTTGTTATAGGGACTGTAGGAATGCAGATCAAACAGGAAAAAGTACATTTTGTAAGTGATCTCTGCAAATTATATTTTTAGGATGAAATACCCAAGTTATTTAGTAACAATAAAGGATGTTTATATTGGATGGTAAAAATGTGCAAATTTCTAGCATCTACAGAATCATAAAATTTGTCTGTCTTAAGAAAAAAGGTCAATATTTCCTGCCATATCTATTGTTAAACAAAGGCTTGATCTAACAGAAATGCTGGACAATGGAAAAATTAGATGCCTAATATTGATGCCTTAAGTTTTAGCTTTTATATTTTTCACATTCTGTACTGGATAGTATATAACTCTGAACTTCATATAGAGTGCTAGTTAGCGCTCATCACATTTTGGTCAGACTAAACAATCCTTCTGGCCTTGAGAACCAAGGTCACACCATTTGCCTCAGGCCCCAGAAAGTATAAACAAAATATGAGTTGGGAAGAGCAGCAAACTGGGATAATGTGACTTCATTATCTGAATCTATAATTGGACAATTAACCTCTGATGTGCAAAAAGACCAAAATCCTATCAGTTTGAGAAAACTCCTGACTGTTGTCCATCTTGGGATAACCTCTGCCAGGCTTTTGCACTGCCCAAGGTGGATCTGTTAAAGGCCTTTATTAAATACCCACTTTATTCTCTAATTCTCACTAGCCTCTCTCCTAGGTAGCCTCTCCTACCATCAGTACGGCCACCCATTCAGGAGAGTGTACAGAGGATGTTGTCTGCAACAAGTACAGATTTGAAATTATTAACTGAAATATTAAACAATGATGAAAGCCATTATGGCAAAAATATAAGGTATTGGATGCTAAGATAATTAATTCTAAAATTCAGCCTGAATTAATAGGTGATCCTCCAACCTTAATGAGTCTATGAGATGTGGAGAGAATATGCTTGCATAAAGTGAAAAAATTCCTCCAAAAATCTATTTTGTGCAGAGTATGTTCATTACCACTGGTGACTCACAAACTCATATACTGTTATATATTTATTTTTCAGTGATATGAAAAGTAAATGCGTCGAAAAAAACTAAGTTTGGAAGGGACCTTTGGTGCATAGATGTCCCCTAGTGAGGGGACTTCTCAAAACAAGACCCTTGTTTTGACCTTCTCAAAACAAGGCCAATTTCAATGGCCTTGTGGTCAACAGGATTGACCATACCAGGCTGTGTCATCTTGTCCCAGACAGGACATGAATCTCCCAAGGATGAGAAAAGGAGGTTATTCAGTATGAAATGAACCAAAATAGAACAAAGAAATTCCCTTCTTATTCTGAGCATGACTCAGCTGAAGTGATCTGGATTCTTTTTTGAAAGGCAGTGTACATCAGTGAATATTCTGGGATGGCATGTGTCCCATTGAGGATGCTTCTGAGCACTGGGGTATCTTAGGCTTGATAACACTGCTTACAAAGCACTAAGAGGACCTCCTGTAACTGTTCTGTGGAACAGGAGACACTTCCCCAAGCTTTTGTTAACAGTATTGTAGCTCATGAAAGGTGCATCAAATACTTTGAATTTATTAGTAATTCTGTGTCTCCACAGTTGCAGACATTTGCACAAAATGGGTCACAGCTGTAGCTGTTAATTGGACATTGAGATACCTTTCTGGTTAATTTAATTGTATCTGTGAGAGAGTTTTTAGAAAGTCTATGTTTAGTGGTTATATTTTATTTCATATATTTATACAAGACTTATTATAATGCCAGGTATACAGATGGACTAGAGCTCTTATTCTTTCCTCATTTGCTAATTAATTGTCCTTTTTGGCTTTACTTTGTACTTTATATCAATCCTTAGCCTCACACTCATTGTAAGAATAATAACTAAAAAAAATTGAATGAGGAACAAGAATATACAAAGGCTCAATGGCTAAAAATCCAGCATTATAACGAGATATTCACATAGCACCTAAGCTTATGTGCAGTTATGAGAAAAAGGTGGAATCCCAAAATCCCTTAAAAATGATTGGTGGAAATAGATGTTGTGGAAGGTGAGTCAGAGGTTGTAAGTGAGGTTTTAGCAGTTATTCTTTACTCAGCGATAGAAAGTCTTCAAAAGTGGATTGTTGGGGCATTTTCCCTGAAATGAATGATACTTTATCAGTTTATCCATTGATACACACTGTCACTTCCTTTGTTAGAATTAATTTATTCCTACACTACTGTCTGTACTGATATTTACTCAGGTCTTTTATCTTCCTAGTTCTCTTCACCGGATTCTCTGCTCTGTATCATCATCAGTGATACCAGGGTAGCTCAAAGAGTAAATGTACTTCTGACTTCAAATGTTATTCATTATTTTTGCATGTGATTTTCTTTGCTTTTTATTTAATGGCAGTCTGAATCCTGTGTTTATCCCCCTTATGATTAGTACAGAATAAATGGCAAAGATAAGTGACAGCACTTGACTTTGCCTGTTGAAACTGTGACACAGGGTAGGAGACAGGAATGGATGAACAGCTGCTTGACATTAGACACTCTGTGGAAATGGAGATGTGTCAGCCAGGGAACAGAGCATGGTCAGGTCTCAGACCTCTGCTACCTTTAATGGGACCAACTTGCTTGTGGGAAGAAACTTGAGGAATATTAAGTGGTTCATAGAACAAATAAAAGCTTTTGGAGAACTGCTTTGAAAAAGGAGTGTTTTCTGGCAAATGAAAGTATACCTCAGTTGCATAATACTGCTACGTCCAGCAGGCTCAAAGCAACACAATAAGGGCAGCTGTGGTATTGTATAAGGGACAGAAGATAAATGAAGTATTGATTTCAGAACTAGCAGAATGCCACAAAAGGGACATGAAATATTTCTATGGGGCCAGAACCTCACTTGCTGTAATTTGGTATTGTGCCATTGAAGTCAAGCTGATTCATCTCAGCTGTGGTTCTGGGCAGGTGTATTTATAACAGGGAGGCATGAATAAAAGTCATGTTCAGAGTGCTTGGTAGGAGTTGATTTCCCAAAACTGAATGATGAATACACAAGCTTTACAGTTTATCTGTTCTTTCAACTTACTGCAGTACTCACCTTCAGATAATTTCTGATCTGTCTTTAGCCTTTCTCAATAGCTCTTTCCCTTGCTTCCTGGAATCCTGTTTCATGCTGATGTTCTCCAGCTTAAGAAATTACTTTCCTGCAGAGGTATAAAGGCAACTGCTAACCTGTCCTCTGCAAGCTCTCATGGTTCACACCATTCTTTCCTTTAGCCCCACAAAAAAGTTCATTGCATTGAGGTCTTCATTTTGGGGTTCCTTCCTACCTGGTGGTAGGTGCCACCAAAAAGAGAGTGACCGGTGTTGAAACAGCATAGATCAATGTCTGCTAGCATTGTTGGATGTATCAGTCTTGTCTGCATGCTGAGAGAGAAGTGGATCTTGGAAATAAGTAACTTCCTTCTGCTGCTTTTAATTCACTGTGTGAATGCCAGCAGTGTGCTAACAGAACACCCCACAATGCACTGGTGCCCCATTGTGACAGAGTACTGTGGGATGCTCATCAGAAAGCCATATATTTGTAACTTAAAAAAAAATAATTAAAAAACCTATGCATGGTCTGGTTTGTGTGCAGTGTTTCTTGTTTGCATGACTTAACTGAGATAATCTAGACTGCCTGAGATTCTGCTTTGGTCTGAGTGACCTAAACAAGAACAGAGACAACACTCTCATTTTTATCTAAATTAGATAGGTTTAGAGGGGATGGTGAAAATTCAAAGGAATGCATCTCTGAAATATTTCTATTAAAGTTTCACTGAGAGAATTTTGGACAATCACTCTGAGGATTCTTCTCCTAGCAGTCATGGAAATGACACAAAATGTACCGTTTACTTGCTATTTCATTTTGACTACACTTAATACTTGATTTTATATTGATTTACTCATTGTGAGATGAAAATTACACAGCAGGTTATTAAGGATTGAAGTGCATTCATGTTACTGTTCAAAATATTTAGGCATGCTGTATAGAATTCTCCAGGTCATATGTGTGTATGTGTGTAATAATCTTATGTTATTGACTAAAGAAATTTTAAAAACTTTCCCAGTAGATGGAGTCACTTTGAAATTAATTACTGAAATTCTATGATTTTTTTATGTTATAACTATTTGTGTTTAGCTACATACTAACTTGAATAACACATGCTTCTTGCATAATGTTAACTTGTTTTACTCGATCTCTTGATTGAAGGCTACTTGCATGAGTCTTCAAATCAGAGAAGATGAAAGAAAACAAAATCCTGAGCCTTTTTATCTATGTATTTTTTAAAAAATCTTTTCTCGTCATCTACTTTAATGTACAATATGGGGAACTAACAGATGAAACTACCTAACCCAAACATAAAGATTCTATTACTGTGTAAAGCAGACTCATAAATTGGAAAGCCTATATTGATTAGTTAGCCAATATTTTCCCATAAAACCTGCAAGTCTTTTCAGTTGTTTACAATCCATGTTGGTATAATTTAGCTATAGGTCCCACTAGGACACACTGAGCAAAGAAAAGAGAGAAAAAAAGTCTCTCAACTCTGTAGCTGAATTCAGAACAATATTTTATGATGAACAAGTGGTTGCCTGGAATGGGAAACAAACTCTTGGACCAAACATTTTCTTTCCTTTCCTTTCCTTCCTTTTCCTTTCCTTTCCTTCCACAATATTTTATGATGAACAAGTGGTTGCCTGGAATGGGAAACAAACTCTTGGACCAAACATTTTCTTTCCTTTCCTTTCCTTTCCTTTCCTTTCCTTTCCTTTCCTTTCCTTTCCTTTCCTTTCCTTTCCTTTCCTTTCCTTTCCTTTCCTTTCCTTTCCTTTCCTTTCCTTTCCTTTCCTTTCCTTTCCTTTCCTTTCCTTTCCTTTCCTTTCCTTTCCTTTCCTTTCCTTTCCTTTCCTTTCCTTTCCTTTCCTTTTCCTTTCCTTTCCTTTCCTTTCCTTTCCTTTCCTTTCCTTTCCTTTCCTTTCCTCCTTTCCTTTCCTTTCCCTTTCCTTTCCTTTCCTCTTTCCTTTCCTTTCCTCTTCCTTTCCTTTCCTCTTTCCTTTCCTTTCCTTTCCTCTTTCCTTTCCTTTCCTTTCCTTTCCTCTTTCCTTTCCTTTCCTCCTTTCCTTTCCTTTCCGCCCCTTTCCTTTCCTTTCCTTTCCTTTCCTTTCCTTTCCTTTCCTTTCCTTTCCTTTCCTTTCCTTTCTTTCCTTTCCTTTCCTTTCCTTTCCTTTCCTTTCCTTTCCTTTCCTTTCCTTTCCTTTCCTTTCCTTTCCTTTCCTTTCCTTTCCTTTCCTTTCCTTTCCTTTCCTTTCCTTTCCTTTCCTTTCCTTTCCTTTCCTTTCCTCTTTCCTTTCCTTTCCTTTCCTTTCCTTTCCTCTTTCCTTTCCTTTCCTTTCCTCTTTCCTTTCCTTTCCTCTTTCCTTTCCTTTCCTTTCCTCTTTCCTTTCCTTTCCTTTCCTCTTTCCTTTCCTTTCCTTTCCTCTTTCCTTTCCTTTCCTCTTTCCTTTCCTTTCCCCTTTCCTTTCCTTTCCTTTCCTTTCCTTTCCTTTCCTTTCCTTTCCTTTTCCTTTCCTTTCCTTTCCTTTCCTTTCCTTTCCTTTCCTTTCCTTTCCTTTCCTTTCCTTTCCTTTTCCTTTCCTTTCCTTTCCTTTCCTTTCCTTTCCTTTCCTTTCCTTTCCTTTCCTTTCCTTTCCTTTCCTTTCCTTTCCTTTCCTTTCCTTTCCTCCTTATTTTGCATATTAAGTGGAGAAAAACCCAGCTAGATTTCCTGGGTTTTTTTCTGCTTAACCAGATAATTGTTGTGGAGGGCTTCCTTTGTTGGTGTTTTTGGTTTTTTAAGGCAAACAACTTACATCCTCAGAGATCATTTTCATTTTGCTTAAAATAAATCCTTAAAAAAGTGTGTGATGCAAGAAGATTGAACATGTAAACAACTGTATTTTCCAGTGTTTCTCTAACTCCTTGAACTATGGAAAAAGGATCTATACTCATTTGGGCATGATGAGTGCTTTCCCGGGGAAAGTGGAAATATATACATGGCGGGGGGCAGACTGTGAGCATGGAAATGAAATCTCACCTTTAAGGAGAGGGTGGAAAAGTAACCTTGATGTAGCCATTTACTCCAAATAATACCTGTTAATTTACTGAAGAAGGAGTAATCTTTCTTTCCGGATGGACTGGTTTAACAGTAGAAGTTGGGAATTTCCACAGTACAGAGCTGATCATGAGCAAGGAATAAATTGGCTCAGCTGCTTCCTGGCAGAGTCTGTATCTGTCTCTTGGCCATTGCTACCACTGACCAAACAAAATCCATTAAAATGAATCCTGAAGTTTGTTGAAAAGTCAGTGGCAGGAGATATTCCTTAAACCATGGAAATAGTAAAAACAAGCATAAGAGTCCACTCTTTCAATGAAGAATGGTTACTTTTACAATTAGTTATTTAAAAAAATGCATACATATGTGGAATAAAGAAAAGAATTTGGGAGTGTTTCGGTCCTTAAACATTTTTTTCTATTAGAAAAATATGTCCATTTTTAGGAAGCACATCGCAGTACCTTAAAAACCAGAAAATTTCAGCTTACTGCTTTTAATCATGTTGGTAACTTTCTCAACTGAAGATTATTCCAAGTACTATTTGTATTTATTGATTTCTTATACCATTGTGAGTAAACAGAATGGAGGTACTCCTAATATGTCCTGAAGGAAGCACTTATAGTGATAAAAAATTAAACAGCTTGGTATTTTATAAGCATTTATAACTTATGTCGAAGATGTCCATAAAGTTTTACAAATGTGGAAGGATTTGTAGATGCTAACAAACTAATTTAAACAGACACAGCACTGTAAGTGAGCAAGTATGCAGGCAGAGCTGAGAGACAAGATGCTTTAATACCCGTTGATGCATATGATATGAGTCCTCAAAAAGCTTTCATGGCCTATCCATAGGTACAAACTATCATTTCCTGGGCAGCACTGGGAGGTCAACACCTACCTTTCCCTGACCTAGGATACCAGCTATGTCATTGACTGGTTATGATTTCAGACAAGCATTTTTCAGTTCTCTTGTATTTCACTTGTCTTTTGAAAGAATCCTTTATAAATTTAGGTAAGGGAGTTCTCTTTTAAATGTCCTTTAAATGTTTGCTGGCAGACATGTCCTGGAAAACGTAAAAAAGTGTGTCTCCTTCTGTGTTGGGACTGTTGCTTGCAGTGTCGACATCAAATGTCTTGCCTTTTTGATATCTCTTGTTTTTTTTCTTTAAAACTTGTAAAACTTGCAGAAGAAGATAGAGTTTTGTTGTGTGTTTGCCCAGCATTGTTTTGTTCTATGTCTGGTATTTTTTGAAAAGGAAGATAAAAAAAACACCCCACCCCCACATACCAGTGGGTTTTAAGGATGGAGTAGAAGAAGAAAAAAGAGGGAGAAAGAAAAGAAGACAGAAGGGTGCAACAGAGATAAATTTGTGGGCTACTCAGAGTCAAGTTATTCAGAAGAAGAGACAGAGGAGATGTAGAGGTAACAAAGTAAGGTGGTCATTGTAAGAGCAAAAGGGATGACAATGTTGTGATCCAAAGGACTGTGTGTTTAACTCAGTTAAATTGCACTGAAGAAAATATATTGTGGTACCATAGAGTTGATAGGTACCAAATTACCCCTGTGACCCTTGTATTACATATGCCCCTTTAAAATACCACATCTAAGAAGCAATCCACAGATAATCCTAGCGTGTGGCTTTCCTTACAAAATGGCTCAGAATATGCAAATTCCTCTGCTTGTGTTCCTGGGCCCTTGTCAGTGATGGATGGAGATCATGGGATGATGAGAGCAGGCAGTGATGTGGAGATCATGGGATGATGAGAGCAGGCAGTGATGAAGCTCAAATAATGAGGTATAAAGCAAATGAAAAATTTGAAGCTGACTTCTACTTGTATATATATGCATAATTTTGAATAATACAAGTACTTTCTTTGGTTCTAATAGAAAATCTATGAATATCCTTAGGAAAAATACTTTCTGTTCTGTTAGTAAGAGTCTGACTAACTATTATGCCATTGTAAAATGGCTTCAGAAGTTGAGAAATACATCAGTGAGTCACTAGAACAGAAACTGTGGCTGCAGGAAAATGACTGAAAGAAGAGAAATGGAAGAATGTCAATTCTTGAATGTGGTCCTGCCTGCAGCTTGCATCTGACATGCCTAAGGCAGTGCTCCCTGAGAGCAGCTGCAGAACTGGCTGTGATGCTTCTGGTTCTGTAAGAAATTTGCTTTCCTTAGTGACAATTACATGAAAAGCTCATCTATTCTGCTCTCTGATCTTGCTGTGCTGCTGTAGCCTTTGGGAAAGGCTACAGCATGAATCCTGGCCAATACTTAGTGTAGAGGTTGGGCTAGAACCCTTTCACTTGTGTCACTAGTCTGCCACTGGCTGTCAAAGAGTCCAGAAGCATAAGAAAGAAACTGCTTCAATGTTTTCCAATTTACTGTAGGAAAACTCATCTTTTCATGTGCCTATTTAAAATTCAGAAAGCATATGTATTTCTCTCTGTAAGCACAGCTTGGAGTAATATTAATTTTTTTTCATTTAACTTGTGTATTTCTCTCTAATTATTTCTTGTTGATCTGCCATACTCTGGGGGTTCTCTTATTCTGGAGTCTACAGCCTTCTGTCATCCTATATACACACAACTTCAATGCCTCATAAAAAAGCATCTCATTGAGATGAGAGCCTGGCAATCATTTACCTAGATCTTTGCAGCTTTACTCTCCACTGCTCACTCTTTGTTTGTCATATTGATTTTGTATTTTCAGTCACTCTTTGGCCTTGAGGAGGATGAATGATTGCGTATTGTTTATATTGCAGCAATGCCTCGTGGCAATGGCAACTCAGTCAGACAGCTGGACCTTGTACAAATGTCCAGCTGGATGGATAAACCCTGAAAGAACAGTCTGCCAGAAAAACAACAGTCAAAACAGGTAAATAGGATGAACTATCCCACACAAACAAATTGCAGGATAAATTCCCATTGGTTTTGTTATAATAAAGAATAAATCAGTGCTGACATAGTGAAGTGGTGAGAGGTTCAGTAGATTAGGATTTTAATGAATTTTAGGAGACAAAACAAGCTAGATTTTAACTTTACTACATTAAAGGAACACAGAACTACAAGTGATTGGCTTTGTCACAGTGTCTTGCCCTTGTCAAAGTCTTCCTGCTGACCCAGTTAAGCCAACATCGGCATTTTAACCCCTCTGATTATGTGATGTGCCTTTCTTTTAGTAAGTAAACATGAAGTCACTGGAGAGGACTAATTTTATTTTCTCTTCAGAATGAAAATATCTTCATTGAAGTCCTGCATGTGTACTTTGGTGCCTTCCAAGTTACATCATTGCAGTGTTCCATGACTTTGAAGATGACTCCAAAATCGAATGTGCACCTCACAGTTGCCTCTGACAGCTGGGATTTAGGGCACAAGAAACTTATTATATCAGCTGCTCTGTGACTTCTCTGCTTTCCTTTTCACTTCAGGTTTGTCAGAAAGGAGGAGATGTCTTCCTGGTTTAGATCTTAGTTATGTGAGAAGACACCTTTTCTCCTCTGTGCAATCAGCAGCCGTTGAGGTAGCCTGCCAAGAAAGCCAACTCTGGCTTGAATTGTCTTGAAACCATCTCATCATGCACCTGATCTTCACCTCTGCAAGTGGCTTCCTCTGGGTGTATTCCACATCACATCAGAGTGCCTGAGAGCTAAGGGCTGTGCTCAGATTTTGATGGCACCAGTGGTGCTGCTGTGTGGATATGATTGCGCACGTGCTCCCCAACAGAGAAATGGATGTGGGTTATACTGCCTCACCTCGGGCCACAGCCAAAGGATGCAGCCTCAGCTGAGCAGAAGGATGAACAAACTGTCGAGCTGGTTCATGACAATTTTTGTTGTTGCTCTCTGCAGCTCCCACTGAATATGAAGGGCAGCTAATGCAGGGAATCACGCTACAGAGGTAATAGAATCATAGAATTATTTAGGCTGGAAAAGACCTCTAAGATCATAGAGTCCAACTGTTACCCCAGCACCATCAAGTCCAACATTAAACTGTGTCCCTAGTGCCATATCTGCACATCTTTTAAATACCTTCAGGGATATTTACTCAACCAGTTCCCTGGGCAGCTTATTCCAGTTCTTTGCTCTTACAGCAAAATTCTTTTCCTAATATTCAATCTAAACCTCCCCTGTCAAGACTAGAGGCTATTTCCTCTTGATTATCACTTGCTACTTCCAAAAAGAAACTGACACCCACTTTTTAACACCCTCATCAGGCAGTTGTAGAGAGCAATAAGGTCTCCCCTGAGCCTCCTTTTCTCCAGACTAAACAACTCCAGCTCCCTCAGTCACTCCTCATAAAGCTTGCATACCACTCCCTTCCCCAGTTCCATTGCCCTCCTTTGGACTCACACCAGCACCTCAACATCCTTCTTGCATTGAGGGGCCTAAGACTGAATACAGGATTTGAGCTGTGGCCTCACCAGTGCCTCCATCACTGCGGGGGACAATCACTGCCCTGGTCCTGCCCATTGCATGCTCAGAGCAGACAGCTAAAAGAAGCTGTGTCCTGCAGAAACTGGCCCTGCTTGTGCAAGGGTCTTTGCCCTTGGCAGTTAGTGGCAGCCTGCATTTGGATGGTTTTTGAGGAGCCTTTCCCAAAGACCAGACCTGCAATTTAGGAAATTTCCTCATAGTGGATCAGTCACCTTTTCAGGCCACTTTGTGGATGGAAAGCATGACCCTAAAATCTGCACTGGAACAGCAATGAGAAAGGGAAACCTGCAGTGGTTAACTTTTGAAATGGTTATTTTTTTGCTTTCTTCATGTGTCACTAATCTTTACCAAACTGCTCTCCTGCTTCAGGTGAATCATCTGAGGTGTAGTTATGAGGTAGAGCCCTCTCTGAATTTTATGTTGCATTTCTCCATCAGTTTTGATAGATTCCAAAGTTAAAGACTGCCAGCTGGGGGATCTCAATTTGCCATTTACTTCCAATATGTCCTTTGTAGTTTAGCTGATAAAGCATCCAAGCTTGCCCTGGAGAGCACACCTAACAGGAAGAAACATCCTAGAGGCTGCTGCTATAGCAAACTCACTGCTTCTTGAATGTTTAGCTGCTAGTAAGTTAATATTAATACATGTCTACAATTTGGGAGGATGGGAGTTAGTAAGGGAACTTCTGACTCTATAAACACAACTACATACATAATCAAGACTGTTAGTTTCTAGTCTAGTTGGAAAATCTTGCCATAAATTGCCACGCTTTCTTTTTCATTACACCAGAGTAATATTTTTCCAGTGTGAGGATTTCTGCATCTCACTTTCAGAAATTTACCTGACACCACATCTTTAGTGGAAGGTTAGCCATCATGTTCAGATCACTTTTCTGCAGCTATCATTCCAAAGACATGTTAATTCCCCTAGATAGTTAAAGTTAAAATATTAATCTAGTTATTGAAAAATAATGGATGTAGAAAAACATGTACATGGTTTCTGTATGTTCTGAAATCTAAAATGCCTAGAGCTGCCCTGATTTCAAGCTCATGACTCATCTAAACTCAAGCTGTAGAAATTCCAGGGGGCCTGCTGTTAAATAATTCACAAGTGATGTAATTTTACTGTGTATCTCATTAACAAAACACTGCAGGAAAGAATTAGGGAAAAGAACCTAAAGCAATCCAAGTCCTTTTTTTTTTCTAGAACTGTCATATCTAAAGAATTAATTTAGAAGTGATAGGATAACAAGTTTGTATTAAATTTTGGCATGAAATTCTCTGTCAAGTAATGAGAAAAATTAAGAGAATCCTTTCTGCTTCAAGTCCTTTACCACAATATGTCTTGCACAGTCTTATTTTGCAGATTGTAGGTATGTATGAATGTGTATACCCGCTTAATTTAAGATCATATATGTATGGGAAGGCTGGGAGAGATCTCTTTTGCAAGAAAATAAGTCCTGTGCCTTCCACAAAAAAAATACATATATAGAAACAAAAAAAATATTACCACTTGATCTCAAAGTTATTAAAGCCTTTTTATTATCTCCAGCACTGTGTAACAGTCGAGTAAGCAATCAAGTTATGCAAATAATAATCTTCTTTTATCTAGAGGTATGCATCTGTAATTAAGAATGTCAGTCACCTTATCTTGTAAACAGTCTGTTCTCAGTACACAAATATGGGATCTGGTGCAGATGTGTCTGTGAATGCCAGAGCACCAATATATCATTTTTGCTGCATCTAAAGCCTGCAATTTCATGCTTAGCACTTGGCATTGTAACCATGGTTATCTCCAGTTAGATGCAGAATACAGAGGCTTCAGCAGATGGGTTTTTTTACTTGGACCCCTGGCAATCAAAAACCAGAAAATCTCCAGAATACATAAACATAGCATATGGTAGATATATTAGTATTATTTACTACCAGATACATGAGATTTAGACTTTGTTGGAGCTTTTCCCTCAAATTCTTTACAAGCCAAGAGGACTGTTAAGTCATTTGTAAGAGAAATGGACTTCTTTTTCTGTGAGAGCTTTCCCTATGCAAGAAGTAGAAGCTAAAAGGCTCACACTAATTTATTTTACACTAATTTCTCTAAGTGTGAGGTTAAAGTGATGTCATCTGTAAGCATGTATATTTTCAAAGGCTTGGTTACCTTTTTTAAAATTCTACTTTCAGAGGAAGTAGCATGTTGTTTCAAAATTTTTAGAAAATATTGGAAGTTCACAGCATTGATATTAGCCTAGAATTTTCTACATTTCTATGGGTCTCCATATGGCAGTATTGAGCAGAAGGAATTTACAGCGGAATAAATTTAGCAGATGACCAGTGCATCTTTACAGGTTGAAATACATTCCTCCAGTTCTGAGAAATGTGTGCGATTATGTTTGTTCTTTCTGAAGACTGAGTGCTTATATGCATTGTCTTACCATTTTAACTTCCTAAATGCAAAGAATTTTCTGTAAACCTAATGTGTTCTGTGAAAAAGTGTAATAATACCAATCCTTATCCTCAAAGAATTTTATTTCTAATTTCCAGAAAATTTGTACAGGCTTGAGTGTGCTGGATATTTTTATTAGGACTCACCAGGTACCATGCTGTAGACATATGTTTTCCATACAGCAGCTTAAGAACATTTCTTGTCAGGAATGGAAAGAAGAAATAACATCCTTCCAAAGTAAAATTGGATTATGCTCTTAAATGACAATATCTACTGTAAAGAAAAAAGCTGAGGCGAGCTTAACTCAACCTTTCAAACAAAACCATTTACTCCATATCTGTTATTTTCATTTATTTGCTGTAGTCCTGACCTGGTAAATGGAGGTTACTTTGAAAACTGTACTTAATAACTGCTACTGTTATTCACATACTCTATACTGAACAAGTGAGACACGTCGGAAACATCACCAGAGTCAACAGTCAATTCCAGAAGTATTTGAGACCCTTGGCCTGAGTCTGCCACTGCATTTTGTGGAGAAGAATGGTGAGCACGAGTACTTGTCAGCATTCAAAGCAGCTGGCAATACAGCCTGCACTGGCTCTCTGCAGCTCTGAGGAGGCAGCATGCAGCATGGGAAAAGCCAAGCAGGAGCTGCAGAGCTGGAACAGATGTGGAAAGGCATTGGAGCTGGAGCTGACCCACTTGCAGTCATGCATGGAAAAAATCCACAAGCACTTTGCATGAGGCCACGGACAAAGAGTGGTTGTGGTGTCTGGAAGGGAAATGTGGCATTAAACTAAAAAAGCCCAGATTAAAGAAATCATGGGGAGTAATTTTACAGCTTCAGAGTTTTTCTTTGGGCTGAATAGTGAGGGACAGAGTTTGGATGTAATGAAGCACCAGGATCTGTTGTCATCTTATTGTGGAAGTCCCGTACCTTCTCGGTAATTTCTCACGGGCATCTCCTCGCAGCACTGACTCCTTCTTCTTCCAGCACAGACAACAAACTTCAGCCCTTCTCCCAGCACAACCAACAAACTCCAGCTCTCTCCTCACCCAGCTAACCCACTCTTTTGTAGCACTCGTCTCCTTATTGGACACAGCTGTGGCCTGTTAAGGGCAGGCCTGCTCTTACTCTTTGGTGATTAGTACAGCTGCAACTCCTCAGGTGTGAGACTACCTCCTGCACTATTCTCTTACGTTCTATTCCTCCACAAGAAACAATAGCTGGAAATGCCAACTACAGAAGACAGAGAGACAGGTTCACCTACATCTTAGTCAAGTGCAAAACCCCACAGGGAAATGCAGGATTCTTTTCAAGTTTGAATAAATTCTTTTAAAATGTAGCATATCCAGCAGATCCAGTTCCACCATGTATTTGTGTTATTTGTGTTACAGTACCAGAGCTAAACACTGCTTTCACATCCATTCCTTTATGCTGAACGGATAAACTACCAAAAGCTGGTACCTTCTTCAAGAGCTTACAGACATGAGATATAACAATAGCTCTCAAAAAATAAGGAGAAAACAACAAAAGGAAAGGGAAGGTTTTCAAATAGATCACAAAGGAAATCTTCAGGGTTCCACCAAGATGATATTTTCGTCATTCATGGAGTAATGGCTATAAAATGAAAGAGGAAAGACATAGGTTAGGTATTAGGAAGGAACTTGTTATTGTCATAGCGGGGAGCCACTGGAACAAACTGCATGAAAAAATTGTGGATGTCCTATAGCAGGAAATGTTCAAGTACAGGTTGTGGTTCAAGACTCTGTGTGCCGTTTAGTATCTGCTTATCTTTCAAATATGCAAACCTTGCTCTGTTTCGCCTAGTTTGAAAATTTAAAAGTTGTAGGATCTTCATCACAAAATTCCGTAGGCTTTGAAGTAAGCAAAAAATATTACAGATTGTGATTGGAGTCCAATGGTCAATATGTCCTGGAGCTCAAAATTTGGTTTAGATTAAGGTAACACTTTTTGAAATTTTATAGTGACCCAGCTCTGGACTATGTTTTTCTGTTCAAGTACTGAAATTGGTTACACTTACCTCTTTTATACAGACTGTCTGCAATGGTAAAGAGGCTGTTGACACTTTCAGAGGAATTTTACTTTGAATTTTTGAATTTGTCTGAACTTGAATTTCAAAGCAAAACTCAGAGTGTGTGAGATCAAATAAATGAAAAACCAAAAGTCTGCATGAATCCCTGTAACATGAAATAACTGAGTCCTTGCTAGATTTGCTTACTATCTAAAAATAGTTCAATCTCATCTATTCAGAATCTCCTGTGATAGCAGAAGGAGTGATATAAAGATCAAGCGACATGTAAGAAGCTAAGTCAGAGGCTTGAAAGGAAGACAAGGAAAAAGAGACACTGTAACTGTGATGTGAACTTTGTCCCTCCTTGAAATGGCATTTAAGTGCAGTGACTGTGGTGCTTTCTGTAAATAGATTATCACGCGCCTTCCTAAAGCTGTGCGCGTGCCCTCTCTGAGTGATTGAGGTGGATGTGCTCTCCAGGTAACAGACTAAACCGACTAGAATTTTTTAACTTTTTTTTTTTTTTTAAGAACAAAAATTATTATGTAAATACGGTGGAACAAAAGCTACAAAAAAGCGAAGGAGAGCCATTTACTAATTTTAATAATAATAGCAGTCTTCCATAAGCAGTTCAGTACTGAAGTTGTTGCTGTTTGAAATAACTTAATTTCCCTGTGAATCTGAGGCAGCTACCATCAAGCTATTTATCTTTTTTTCTGCTGGGTAATCCTTCAGCTGTTATTATTTACATAGCAGCCTAAATTACATTTGCTGCCTTGCAAGGGAGAAGGACGGTCACCTGCTGCAGACTGAATCCAGGATGCACCAGGAAAGAAAATAAGGGAACAGTGTAGAAAAAAGGAGAGTTTTTTGATAGTTAAATCCTCATGCATGAAATACTTTCCTTTTTTAAGGCTGATTTCTTTCATCCCTTTTACTAGTTCTTTGCATATGTTTTAGTTGTAGTCCCTAATTAATTTTTTTTGCCATTTTGGTCCATATTTAGCCAATACTTAGGCACTTATTAACATTCAGCTAGCTGATTGTTGTCATGATTGAACCTGGGCTGTGTGTAACTATTTGCAAGGTCATGACCTTTTTCCAGATATTCATCTTTTTCATTCTTCTGTTACAGAAGGTTGAACTCATTTCTCAATTTTTTTTAAAGAAGTGTCTAATATTTTCTGTGTAGCACTGTTGACTAATTCCCGTTTTTCTTTTGACTGACTGATCTTTTTAGTTTACAAAGACTAACCTCTTCATTATTATAATTTTGCTGTGAATATATCCTACTAATTTAAAATATTCCTAACTATTATTAAGTTTGCTCTTCTGGAAAGACTTTCTGGTGTTTTGTTTGTTTGTTTGTTTTTAAATTACAAATAAAATTTCAGAAATCATACTCTAAATGAGAAAGAAGCCCGATTTTTATTTAACATTATTATTCTGTCTGTTGTGTTTTTCATTTCTCCCACTTCTGTAACTCAGGGAATCTTAAGTGTTCTGCTAGTCTTACAAATCGTCAATGGCTTTACTAACCAGCCAGCAATGAGAGCAAAGCCTCTGCCAGACCACAAGAGAATATATTTTTAGTTCTCACACACAAAGTTCTGTACAGAAGAACTGGACTGTTCATATGTATTGGTAACTGTAGGATGAGAAATTCCACATTCATTATCAGTCTGTACAGTCAGGTGTGAAATATCTCAAGACTTAGGTGTTCATTTGCAGTGCAACTAATAAAACGCCTGATTTTTTTGAGGATTTCAAATAACCATTAAAATGTAGGGAATATTTATTGAAGACTATATGCAACTGTATAATTCCTTGACAAACATGCCAAACAGATTTCCATCCTTACAGATTAATCTCAGATTCGTATACAAAGTGAGGCTGCCTAATGTTTACCTTATGTCATAAGCAATGAGAAGTTGGAGTCACTAAGCAATGTGGTGGGAAAAATCTTCAGATAATTTTCTGTTTTCCTGTCTATATTGAAAATACATAAGCCAAAGACATTTTCTGTGGTGAAGCAGTAATCATAACTTTGGATTTATGATATTATGACCAGCTGGAAAATTTAGTTAATGTAGCCAGGCTTCTAATTGCTATCTTAGACCTTGATCCTTATCATTATGGTAATCCTTTCACTATAACAATCAATCAATTAATATTTTTCCCCACACAATTATATTTCTATTAGATTAATAGGTATTTTCAAGGTACTGTTCTAATAACTGATTTTTTATCTGTATATAAAGAATTCCTGACTTCACTTAAGTACAAAAAGTAGCATCAAAGAAACATAAAGAGAGCCTCAGCTCCTGTGAGGGGCAGATCTATCTTGGGTCAGGCAGCTTGCAGGTCTGCCACAGCTCTGGACCTTGCAGATTTTGGGATGATGTAGGGGGCAGCACTCCTGCACTCCTCTGGCTTTCAAGAAGCTTTCCAGAAAGGCTTTTTTTTTTTTTTTTTGGCAAATGAAAGTCTGCAGAATTTATAGAGGTTGATTTCTTTTGTGAGTGTGTTCTATGAAGTGAAAGTTGTCTGGAAAATGAAAGTTGATTGAAAAAAATTGAAATTTCTTTTCCCATCATTCTGCTTTAAATAGTTCAGATTCTACCAAAATGTCACTTGTTCTCAGTTATTTTCTTAAATCCAAGCATTTGAGGGAACTGGGCTGCTATATGGCTATTGTTGTGTTGTTACTTTCTTTGGAAAGCCCCACATGTCAAAGTCTGTACTTCCACCTGTAAACCTAAGCAGATTGAGGACAAGTGAGTGGTCAATCCTGCACAATCAGATGGAAGAGTAAAAGTAGATACAATGCTTATTTCTGCAAGGAAACAGTAAAGTCCTGACTTAACAGGTCAGCACTGGGTGGGATCAGCTTCAGCAGTCACCAGTCAGCTGTAAGTGTAGTTGGCTGGAGGATGAAAGCTGAATAGCCAGAGCTGAGGAGAATCATCTTGTTTCCCTAATTTAGAATGATTCAAACATTTTACTTTTGATTTTTTGCTTTATTTCTGAAAACAGCAAAAAGATAAATGGATTATGGAAGAAAGGAGCTCTGTTGTATTTGTACAGAGAATCCAAAGCTTGAAATCCCTTCACAGGTGGCCACCGTGCATTTTACCAAATATATTAACTCACACAACCATTTAATGATTACCTTACACAGAAAACAATGTGAAAATAAAAATTTCAAGCAATGTGATATATGGATAAAGCTTTCAGATATTTTAACAACCATTATCTTAGATTGACTCTCATATCAGTACATCAACTTCTGAACCTCTAAACAGGGCCTAATAAAGGAAAGCATATGTTAGGAGAAAAAAGTATTTTTGCCTTGTAGGAGAGAGATTAAAACAATAGACAATGACCATCACATCCTCCAGACAGAATAGGTAATAGCTGTTTCAGGGCTTGAGGATTGAGTTTCTTCCTGGGACCAGCCTGACTTCTGATTAATCCCAGGTGTCAAGGGATTTGGCAGGATGATCCTTGTTGGTCTCTTCCAGCTCAAGTTATTTTAAATCTGAGTGTGGTAGATGACTGAACCATGTAAATAATGGGGAAATAGTACTAAGGTTCACCACTAACCCACAAAACGGATGTTTTCTGGAGGTCATGCAAAACAAATGAAGCAAACTTAAAGACAGATCTCCGATGTCTTGAACCTCAGTGTGGCCAAACAAGACCATTTTATGTTTTCTCAATCTTTACTTATGAATTAAAAATTTAATAGCTATTTGTTCTTTTTTTTCTTCCATGTCTTCACCAAATTGCACTGCTAATTATTAGTTAAGGGCATCTGCACTTGATATTGATACTCTTTACAACAATAAGTGCAGGTATTAAAATGAGATGTGGGGCAGCAGTGCCAGTGCACCATGAACAAAATAATGGTGCAAACTAAGATGCTGAGCAATATATTTGCCTATTGCTGACAGCAGCAAGGGAAAATGTTTATATACCTGTTAGTATATAAACAAATTAATTCAAAGATTAATATGTACTTTTGTTTTTTTATGTTGGACACTGAAAGTGAATGTTATATGCAAATCCTATTTCTTTAGATCCTCAGAGCTCTTTCTAGATGATATAATCAATGCCACTAGGTAACACATTCTCACTAGTTCTGATGTTAAGCTCTTATACATCAGAGTGACATACTATTGAATCATTTTCTAGTTGAATATATTTGTGTCTATGAGCATGTTTTGGATAATAGCGACAATTTTCCAGTCCTGCAGTAGTTAATAAGTTCAGATATTGATGTACAATTCATTGCAAAAAGATTGCATTGTTTAATTACATTCTTGTGAGGATGTAGATACAAAAGGATAAAGGTCTTATCTTAGTGTATCTATTTCCTCACAGGGAAAGAAACTGTGCTGTTCTCCAGTACATGCACATTCACAGATATATTAGAGTTGTGCTTACACTGAGAAAGGCAGTAGCATAAATATTTCAGTAGAAAAATACATTTCTAACAGAAATAATGCTGGTACAACCTCTGTATGCATGCCAGACTCCACTGACAACAGCTTTTTTCTGATTCCCATGATAACAACATCAATAATTGTGAAATCCTTTGGAAAATTGTGGCGTATGAGTGTAATTCTGAAGGACAATCACTTTACTGGCTGAGGATAATCTGCAACAAGGTGATTGGGGCATCTGGCTGCATTAACAGCAATGCAAGTAGATGCTGTGGATAGAAATAAATGCATCATCCCTGGTCCTGATTATTATGTCACTCAGATATATACTAACCTTTAGTATCAATGGGCTATTTTAAAGGTTATCAAAACTTCATCATGAATGTTTCTGCTGAATCCATAATCTCTTTTAGAAGGCATATGTGTGAAGACTTCCAAGTTTTTAGTCGTGCTCTATTTCTTGTTCTGAAACTCCAGAAAAATGATTTAGATAATATTTACTCTATTTTAGTGATGGGGAAAAGAATTAGAAAGAGAGATATCTTGCAGCATGTTTTTTCAAGTTTAGATATTTTTATTCATTACTTTTACTTTCAGAGCAAAAGAATCCCAGTCTTTTCAATCCTTCTTCAAAGAAGTTGTTTGCATGTTTTTGTGCTAATTGCTATAATTCCTCCCTAAGTCCAGTCTTATTTCACATTCTTCCATCTACTTGGACAGTATAAGAGCAAGGTATTTCAGATACTGCAACTCTGAACCACCTACTGGTACTGTGACTTTGCCTGCAATGTTTTTTGTTCTACTCCATTTGCTCAAGAACTCATCTTTTTGAAATGTGATTTTGTATTAAATGGAAATCTCTAGTGGGCTAGAAACTGAGTCCATCATTTCCTAAACTGCTATTGTTAATATAAAACAGTAAGTGCAAAAGTAATTCAAGTTCCCTTTCCCATTGTTGAGAGTGTCTATATCATTGGAAATCACTATTCTGAGAAGACTCCTTGAACTTGAAAGGGTAGCAGATAGGCTGCTTATGACAATTGCATATCATCTTCTAAGGTACATTAGCCATAGACTCACACTTAACAACAATTTCAGCTAATTGCATTTGCTGAAGGCAAAGTATTCCACTGTGGTCAAAGAGCCTGCTGACACACACACATCTCCTGGTGAAGGTGTCTAGGATTGACTTAAGACTGAATGAATGTAACTTCTCTCTCATCTCAGGGATCCTTTGAATTTATGCTAAGAGATAGCAAATGCCTTACATATTCTATTTCTTGTCTCTACTGTATGTTGTTCCATGATTACTTCCTCAGAGAGTAAGTACAAGCAGAAATCTGACTCCAATTTTCCATTATTATTTGAATGATGGTTATTGGGTCATACTGTTTAGAAATGTCATGGGAAATTTCTAATGGTTCTATACAAGGCTCTGAAGTTTGCCCACAAGTCTCCCTCTTGGTATGTTTGGCTAAAAAGTGGTACATGGGTGGACAAAGGTTATATGCTACAACCTTGACTAATTCAAAATTTGGCAAAATGAATTGTTGTCCCTGATTTAAGGGAGAGAGATAGAAAACTAGAAATATGGGACTAAACCTGAATTTGAGAGCAATAGTAGGGAAAAGCTATCTATATATGGTAGATGTTTTGGTTGCTGCAGAATAAGCCTAAGAATGACTGCATGTTTCTTACCTAAGGCAGATACTTTCAACAGGAATGGAAATATATGAAACCAAAATTAACAGTTTCTAAGTATTTCACTGGAATTGAGGTCACACCTTGAAAGGAAGACAAATATTCAACAACGATTGCTCACTAATTTCTTCATTTGAAATTCCTGAAGTCAAGGAATTTTTCTCCAGACGAGATACAATTAAAACATGCAAAATTCCTGAAAAAATCTAGCCTGTTTCATAGTTGTTTATGTCAGAGCTGGAACTGAGAGTTGACTTAAACTGCAAGCATGTTGTCAGGGAATGCAGCAATTCAGCTTTACTTAGTGCATGTAGGACACATCCTAAGGAACATCTTCCCATTCCAGTGTTACTACCCACCTGCACAGTGTCCTTGCTAAGCACTGCCAGTTTGTCAAGTGTCAGAGAGTAAAGGTGGGTGACATCAGACCACTTGAGCTTTGCCCAGCTGCAACTCTGGCAGAGGAGCACACAGATTGCAGCGGATGAGTGCACAGAATCTTACCTGGCCTCACCTGAAGCGGAGATGACTTCACTTGAGGTATTTTTTTGAAGTTTACATATCATATTGGAAGGCAGAGTGGCATGGTTTATAAAGAAAAAAAATAAAGAAGAATTAAGTTGAAAAGATGAGGTGCTTGGAGTTTGGATATAAATTTCAGTGGAGTTAGAAAAGATTGAAGACTTGTGGGTGTGGGCATTAGTGATGGTGGGAAGACAGCACTCCTTTTCCATTGCCAGCTGTTTCATAGAAATGCTCTTTCCATGCAGGTCTCATTTCTGGGAGCAGGAAAAGAAAGGGAGTTCCTGAAGAAGTTGGTAATGAGATTGAGAAGCTTAAATCTATTGCTGTGAGGCAACAACTAGACATCCTTAGGTTCTACAGGCGGTGGAAAAATGACATTGCAGCAAAACCATGGCAAGAGGGCAGAAGACTAGGAACAGCCCTTAAAGGGGAAGCAATTAAGGAAGGATTAATGAGAAGGTTTTTTCAAATAATTTGTGATCTGAGTGTCACAGGTTACCAAAATCTGATTAAACTGCAAATCTCTCACTGGTATATCTCCCCATGTATCTTGGACATTTTTTATATTTTCCCTTGCTGTCACTTCTGAGTTTATCACTGCAGACACATTTAAGGAAAATTGGAAAATATTAATTCTTTTATATGTTTAGATCTGTAAAAATCTTTTTTTATTACCATTAGCTTTTCAGCTTGTCTCCTTTTGAATATTTTTCCTTCCTCCCTGTATTATAATTTCCCCCAGAAGCATTGCCCAATTTTGCTGCTTTGCTATGACCTTATAAATCTGATTTTTCTCTAGTTTCTATGTTTCTGCTCTGGCAATAACATATTTTTTCCTGATGTGAGGTGAGCATCAATTTTTTTTTTTTTTGGTTTTACTCCTTCTTTGGTAAATGGGTTGTAAAAAAACCTATCATTTTCTTTTCAGATGCCAGGAGTGAGTTGACAAAAAAGACTTTCTGCATACCCTACTGCTCTGCCTGGAAGCTAAAAAAAAATAATCCTTTTGTATGCCACATGAAGTAGGTGAAAATCTTTTGCAATGAGAAGGATGTGAAAACTTTGTGAAAACGATGCTCTTTAATGCTTTCCCATGGCATAGGTTAGCTCCTAAATGTGTGTACTGGTTGAATTATACATTTTCCATTAAAGCAATGTGCTTCAGAATGATTTTGTAGCTGATGATACTGTAGGAAATTTACAGTTTGTCGCTGAATTTATTAGCAATGCATGCCACAGTCCTTGGTTGGGTGCTGCATATCACAGAATACAGAGAGGCAGGTCATAGTCTGTTCAGAGACTGCTTATTTCTAGGATGCAGGCATTTAAAGGAGCAGTAAAGGGCATATTATTATGCAGACTTTCAGACATATTAGGTCTATTTGGAGAAATATGATACAGATATACTGCTAGCAATCCACAGAGGCTATAGGCAAGCCATGTGCTAGACAATGTGGATTTTACAATACTGGAACAAAAATTCTGAGAATGCTTAGAAGTAATATGTCGAGTCTAGGAGGAAGGCTTGATAAGCTGAATTTAAAAAAATAAAAAAATCTTGCACCCATCTTGGACTTTGTGAAGCAAATTCATTACTACACTTTCCAGATATCTGTCTGATCAGAAAATGGATTTTCTCATTTAGTTTGGGAAGCATCACATATGTTTAGTTCCTGACAAAACCTTGATAGCTGGGCACCTCATTCTTATTAATTCTTGCTGGTTTTTGTCACCATCAGAAAAAAATTGTCAAAAATGAATGGTATAAACCTATAAAAGGTATTTAATTTCCCTCACAATACTGCTGACTTCATGTATGTTCTTTATCAATCAGAAGAGAAATCTAAATTCTTTATAAGACAGAAGAAAGCTCAGCTTTTGGGTTTTTTTAAGTATTAAAATTATGTTGGTTGGTTGTTCTTTTTCTTAAATGGTTTTCATTGTGAGGCCCCTATTCCCTGAGGGAATGGCCTGAAGTTGTATCAGGAGAGGTTTAGGTTGGATAGCAGAAAAAGGTTCTTCCCCCAGAGGGTGTTTGGGCACTGGAACAGGCTCCCCAGGGAAGTGGTCACAGCACCAAGGCTGACAGAACTCAAGAAGTGTTTGGACAATGCTCTCAGGCACATGGTGTGACTCTTGAGGTGTCCTGTGCAGGACTAGTATTTGGACTTTGGTGATATTAGTGGGTCCCTTCCAACTCAGAATATTTTCTTATTTTGTGGTATTCAAAATTACAGACATGGGTTAATTAATTAAATAAATTCTCAATAATTCTAACTGTAAAAATATTATCAGTAAAAATATGGAGTTGTTCCCCATTAAAAAAAAAGAAGTTTATATACTGATTAGATACTTTCTTACTGACTTGGCCAACTTTTCAACTTTTCTGAACTAGACCCCAGAATGGCAGGGTAGTCCCTACCACAAAGAAAATGTATATGTAAGGTGAATGAAGATGAGGAGTGCTCTTAAGTCGTGAAAACAAACAAGCAAAAAAGTGAGATTGAGAGCTGGGCAAGAACCAAACGATCTAGGAAATGAAAAGACAGCATAGCTTCATAAGGGCTTTTTGGATTTCACAGTGACTCAGAAGCTGAGTGCCTTATAACCTATAAGCAGAGGAACGTGAGAGTGAGAAAAATCCCTTCCCTCCTTCATTCCACGACATAAACTGCTTGGATCACATAAATATACTTCATCTGTTTATTACATAAGGAAAATGTCTAACCCCACTACTTAAACAAAAACCAAACAAAAAAAAATCTACCAGATGAAAACAAATACTACCTGCTTTCAACAAATGGAAGAAAAGCAAAAGAAATCTTGAACAGAGCATGAGAGTCACTGTCTCAGACCTGCTTCTTGGGATGGGGTTTGGATTGTGCCTGTTTCCTGGAACAGAACCTGTAGTGGACTTGACTTAAAAGTGTCAGCCCAGCTCTGGAATGGTTTCTGATACTGTGAAATAGCTATCACAGCATATCATTAGCAAGCCTTTTTGCTGTCAGAACCACACTGGAAAAATAAGTATTTTATAGATTCTGCTGCTTCATAAAAATAAGCATCTGAGTGGGGATGTAATTAAATATTTGGCATCTCAAACACTATGCACAAATTTAACCTGAGCAGTTAAACCAGCTCAGCCTCAATGACAGTGTAGAGGGTATGCACTACAAGAATATACACAAAAAATTATGAAAACAAGAAAGCACATCCTTTTGCAAGCCCTGAATAATAATCAACAAAATGGACTCTACAAGGAGAGGTCACTGACTCAAAACTAAAGCAACTGTAAAACATACACACCCCCCAGAAAACCAACAGAATGCAGATTAGAGGTATTGCTTCTGCTTTTCTGTTCCAAATCTTCCTAGGAATTAATGCTTCATAAAACAGTTCCTCAACTCTTTCCACATGACTAAATTTTGGTTATCTCACTGCAGCAGGATAAGTGTATGCAGATCTGCAAGAATTTAACACTGTTATCTCCTTTTAAATCTTTAATACACTTAATTTGTTTTCCTTTAAAAAAACATATTAAAAAAACCCAAAAACTGTGCATGTGGATCTTCATATTTGAAATGTGTTATTGCTTACTTTGGCAAGAGAAATGAAAAGTTTTGCTGGAAGGCTTGACAGATTACCAAAATGAACCCCCCAATGGGTTTTAAAATCTTTTGGAGAGCTGCAAAATGCAATTAAAATTTTGTGATACCATTTGTTTATAGAATTTATATGACAGTATCAAAACCTTGGATCTGGACTTCCTAGTATAAGCTTTAAGCTTACAGAAATGCTTATTGAATATATTTTCTTCATAAATCTGTCTGATCTGTTGACTTGGTTTGTGCATCACTCAAAGGAGGAGCAGGAAGCCAGGACATGAACTCCACATTTCAAAGTATCAGTCCAGGGACTGTAATTGCTTCTGCGTGGTTCCAATGAAACTAAAGTTGAGCTTCAGGTATTCCCCTCATATATACCCAGATATCCATTTCTTTTCACATAGATATCCAGATATCCTCCCTCTTTCCACTACATTAAAAAGGAAAGGTAACAAAGAACATTTCATGATCTGCAACATCCTGTAAGATGGGATGCCACATCTCATTCACTTCTTCCAGTCAAGAAGACATGGATGAGACACCAACTCCTTTGGCATCATGCGTTTAAGAACCTTATTCAATAACAGAAAGGTAGATCCCTCATTCACTCACATGAGACCACACAACTATTTGTGATTCTGTGTGCAGGGAAGTAGAATGTTGCAGAGTAGCAATGCACAAGACATGACTAGAAGAGAAATGCAGCTGGAAAGAAAGTATAGTTTTCCTACTAAATTTTTATTAAAAATATAGAATGTGGAGCCCATTTTTCCTAACATGGTGGATGATGATACATGGTAAAAAAAAATATTTTGGCAGAGTTATTTGATTTGACTTCAAATATTCTGTGATCTAAACCATTACCTTGATCTGAGTTTTTCTGGAGCAGTTCTACATAGCTGGAATCTCCTTTATATATGATAAAAAGACATTATATTATAAAAGGTATCAGCTGCTCATGGTTAACACTAGAAACCCTTGGGGGTTTTCTTTTATTATGATGCATTTTCTCATTATATTTGAAGTCCATATTAAGGGCAAGAATATGAACTGACAGAATAAGAATCAGTTTAGATACTATATGAAGGTAATCTTTTGGTCTGTGCTCAGGTGCTCTCCCAAGTGAAGCCAACTCTGTCATGAAAGGCATGGAACTGCCTTCTGTGTTTGAACTTCCATATAAGATTTTGCCTCAAAGCTGAGAATACTGCAGGTCTCAGATGATGTAAAGGCCACTGACTAAAAGTATGACATGAATGATGTTTACAGGTGTAGCCAGAGAAGGAACAATTTTTGGAATATACCTATTGCTTTTCAGATAGGTTTAAGTTAGTTAGAATGGCAGAATATATCAGCAATTATCTCTCCTCTGTGATAATATTCAAATTAAATGGCTTATGATCTGTGCATAATCTAGCAAGCAACTAATCTTCACATTCTTGAAGGCAATGAACATTTTGCAGTATGACATTCTTGTACTGCACGATAACCAGAGGGAGATATTTTTCCTTCCTAGTACTAGAAATGAGGAAAGGAGGGCACTAAAGTAAATGGTTTTCTGGCTGGTTTCACTCAAAATCTTCCATGGAATCTGCTGATGGCTTGAAAAGAATTTAATAAAAACTTGAAAAAGGAGAGATTGAATAGGATAAGTGATAAGAACCAAGGTGATGAGAAACTCTGAAAGATCAATCTAGTGAAGTACACTGAGGTTCAACAGAAGCTTTTGAATTAGACTATTTTCAAACCACTTCAGCTGAATGTGGACCCTGGAGTGCAATTTGCAGTGGTACCAAATTGATAGAAATTGTTTTTCTATAAAGCACCTTGGTGTGTTAGCTTTGATTAATCAGAGGCAATTATCACAGCTAATGGAGCATAGCTACAAACCCAGAGAACACAGTCACAGCAAAGTTCACAGGCCTCTTGCACCTAAAGTTCCACAGGAATGTGCTCCATAGGCAGGCCAATTTGTGCATGCTGCTTTAAGTATCTTTTCTTAGCACCACAGTTATCATGTGTTTGCTTCAATACCAGATGAGCTGGGTCACAAACACTTCTGCACTTTGGAATTTTGAAATGACTTCAATATCAAGCACTGGAACAGGCTGCCCAGGGAACTGGTTGAGTCACCATCCCTAGAGGCATTTTAAATGTATGTAAATTTGATGCTTAGTGGTATAATTTAGTTCTGAACTTGGCAGTGTCAGGTTAACAGTTGGATTTGATGATCTTAGGGGTCTTTTCCAACCGAAACAGTTCTGTGATTCTGTGATTGTGTGATTAGATTTCTGTAAACATTCAAGGAACAAAATGTATGGGTCTAACAGTGCACTTGGGCCATTGCTACGATCCCAATCTAGCTCACAGTTTTGGGGTAAATCAGTGCCAAACTGAATTAAATATGTAATCTTTCAGATGGAACAATTGCTGGTATTCCAGGGGCCAGACTTCAGTGAAATATTTAATCCTTTTGGACATGCTGCTTTAAAATATTTCAGGCTAAATACTGCCTGGTATGAAGAAGTAGGTTGGATTCATAGTCCATACTTAGTTTACTTGCAATGGAATTTAGTTTTTCCTGTGCCCATCCCGGGGTGAAGTAATCTCTTCAATCACTTCAGCTATCTCCACATTGGAGCTGTAGTCTGTGGAATCAAGGCCCTTCCCTCCCTGTGCTAGTCTTAGAGATGCTTGCAATTATACTGAGCTCATTGATGGTCTGTAGAAATACAGCAAGTTATGGATGTGGCAAGTCAGGGATTCAGCCAGCCCTGCAATGGGAGCTGTGATATCTGACAAAAGAATCGGTGGTCAAATGGAGGCAGCAAATTCTTATAGCTCCTTGCTTGGTATGACTATGAGTCAGACTCTACATTAACTGCTTCAAGGCCAAAAGGGTGACCTAAATTCTTACTGCCTCTGTTAAAGAGAGCCATTACATCACTTAAAATGCAGACTGGCAAAGTTCCCCTGAGCCATGCTTGCAACCATGCTCTGCATGTTCAAGACCAGCCACTGAAATGCAGGACATAATGTAATCACTGTTTTTTGGAAATATTATTGTCTGTTTTTCATATTTTCCCAGGTCACATCATAAACAATTAATTTAATGGGCAGTAGCAGGAAATTTTTTTTACAGAATTTTACCATATAATACAGCTAGACTCTCCAAAAGCAAATTAACTGTTTCCTTATAAATGTTATTACAGTAGCTCACCTAGAAGACCCATTTCTTTCTTTTCCTAAGTGCTGTTGGAAATATTCCAAATATACTGGAAATTATGCCTTCAATTTTGCAGTGAGGAAATGGGGACATGCAATAGAGCTCAGAAGATACTTTCAGGGCTGCAGAACTGATCCCTGGTTTACATGGCTGTTACACTACAATCCAGAATCCTCAGAGAGGAGCCTATTTACCCTGTGCTCATCATGGGATGGTCTCAGCTCCTCCAAATGGTGACATAATTACAGCAATTACTTAGAGGAAATGCTTCTTCTGGGGGATGAACATCAAGCTCTGAGCATCAAGGCAGGTTGCTGTCAAGGACAGAGAGGAAGACCTGCTCAATGCTGAGCACCTGCTTAAGAGCAACCAGTGTCACATGGTGGTGCCACTCCTTGGCTTTTGCATAGTAGGAATAGGGAAAGGGGAGGACATAACTTCACTCCCTCTCAATCCCCCCCAGTGCTTCATCTCTAAAATTAGGAGCTGGACTTAAATTAGGGAGTGCGACGTCCTTGCTTATGGGGGTGTCCTTCCATCTGTCCAGCAGCAGACCCTAAACCAGTCTGCCCTGTCTTCTACAGAGAAAGTTTAATGAGAAAAGGAAAGTCTCATGCATTCCAGGTCTGCTGGGGCAGACAATGAGACAGGAATTTTCATGGAAAATGAGTAGGAAAAATTTTAGTTTGCTTTGTTTTCCACATGATGATATTGCTCTAAGGCTAATCTCAGTTGTATTATGAATTGTACATACCTGTGACAGTGATGTCCACAGTGGCTGTCACAGTAAACTGTGCAAAATGAAGTATTATGAAGCAACTGCTGAGCAGAAAGATGTAGAGGTTTCATTGCTTATTAAAGGTATTGCCATCTCTGTAGAAAATTGATTCCTTCAACACCCAAATCTACAAAATTGCCTTAGGAATACGGAAAAAAAATCCTCCTTTAAAAGCAAAAGCAGCAGAATGCTGTTATTTTGTCAGGTTTGCAAGTTTCATTTTTCTTTTAAAAAGCAGTTGTAAATGAGTATATTTTTAAAATTGTAGAGACAGCAAAAATGGGAAAAGTTTGGCATCGAAAAAAACCCTGGGGTCTAGCTCAGCCTGCCACATTAGCTATGGCTTAGCAATGTGCATTATGCAAATATAGCAAAGAGCCTTTTAAAACCTGATTAAAGACCTGACCTACAGATTAAGTAGGGCCATCTTAATATTGTGCATGAAAAGAATGCCCTGTGTTGGGGACTAAGATAGTGAGGAATAGGAGAAAATACTCTGGGTTTAATTTTCTAATGCTAATTCCAAAAATAAATATATTTTTGGGAAAAAGTAAAGAAAAATGGAATTCAGAACTGATGACCTGTACAGTCTTTGCTTTAAGGACAATTGTCTCTTATCTGCAGTGTGATAAGTAGCAGAAAAAGATAATATTCAAAATGTCAGTGATGCATGACAAACTTTTTTTTTTCTGTGTACCTTCTTCAACCAAAATTTTACCTGTAAGGAAGATTCAATATTTCTTTCTAGATAGGGAGACAAAGCATTTTCTATTTTTTAAGTGTTACCTTTCATTTAATGTATCTTCAAGAGAAAGAGGGAAGTAAATTTATATATGATAAGAAAATGCAGACAATATGAAAATATAAGGGCTCAATATTAATAGAATATTTTTACAGGTAGCTTTTTCTACTTTAGAGAACTTCTTGCTGCTGTTGTATTGCTCCATTTGTGATGTAGAATGAGAATTGGTTGGGATGGAATTCTGCTTGCAGCTCAGGCTGGTTAGATAGATGCCCCCATTTGATTTGGTTGTATAAGCTTTCAGATCTGAAACTAATCTGCTGATGTAAACAGTTGATCAAATGAAAATGCCTTCCTGGACAATAAGGATTCATTTAAGGATTAAAAAAAAAAATCCTTGTGCTAAAAGAAAAAAACAAACACAGGAAAAAAAGAGAGGAAAGACAGAAAGGTGAAGGCACTCTCTCTTGTAATTTTCTTATAAAAATGTTGTCAGCTAATAGAAGAATTAAGACAGTTGAACCAGCTCTTTAAAAATCCATGGGACACTGGTTGCAGAGTGAGAGTGGATAAGCAATTTACACAGTGTAATTTACTCTGAACATAAGTTTTTCATTGAGGTGATATCCATGATCAGACTACAAATACTTTGGTTGGAGTTACTGCATTTGAGGATAGCTCTTTTATAAGCTGACCACAAATAATCCTGATGCAGGTATGTGTGTCTCCTAGCTTTGAAACAGGATCTTTAACATTTGTTTCACATCACAGCTATTGAATATCTTGACAAAGTTTAACTCAAAAAGAAAAAAGGCTGCAAGCCACAAGGATCTAAATTCCCTGGTTAAATCTGTTTAGGAATGGTTCTGCACACAAAGGATTAAAGATTTCTGCTAAGTCTATATCCCTTTTCCTGTTCTGATCCCCCTTAACTTTGTCCTCTGTAATACTATTAGCAAAACTGCAACCCAAAAAGATTTTGGTTCGATTTACTTCCAGAGTTTTAAGTATCTCTAACAGTTTTTATACTCCAAGCACATGCAATTCACACAGTTCAAATTAAAGCATACAGCCTTATTCTGAACTTGTTGTAGGAAATTCTGAGAAAATGAATCCAAGAAAAATCTTACAATTCTGCAGGTTTCTCTGCTATGTTGTAAAGGCTTGCAAGGTTAAGAAAAATTTACAGAATGAGATTCCAATGACAAGACATTGGAAACTGAGGAAGGCAATTTTGAGTATTGATAACAAAGTAACTCACTGAATGTCCCTTGTCAGGTACTGACAGCTGATGCATGTTCAGCACATAGTGAGTGCTCCCAGTTCCATCAGACTGTCTCCATAATGTCATTGCTCATAATACTGTATACTGTCATTTTGGTCTGAAGCACAAACAGTGGCTTTGTTCTGTGAAAAATAAATATCCCCTCTGCTTTATGTCTTCAGAACAACAGCAGACACAGGTCAAAATAAGGATGGTCTAAGTGAAAGCTGAAATAAATTGTCTAGCATTTAATTTTTCTAAGCCAGAATATAAATAATGATTAGGCAACCCATGTATGGTCACCCTCTTGTTGCTGCTGCTGATAATAATACTTGTGGCACTAAACAATTTATATAGCCAGTAATATATCAGCCCAGCAAACAAATATGAATCAGTGAACCAGCTAAAAATTCTGTCTGAAACGCCCTTCCTCCACAAACTCAGCAGAGCATAACACATCAAAATAAAAGGTCAGAGCAACCCCAATTTGAACATTGCTAGTCATCTTTGATTGGGTTTGACTCTGAGTTTCTTTTATCAGTGTAAGCCACTGAAATGATATCTATATTTCCAAATTGTTTCTAATTTGTTTCACTGCAGTCCTTAGAAAGGAAGACAATAATTTCTACTTTGTTCATGATTTTTGTTTCCTCCAAATAGTCTCCCAATTTGCTTTTCAGATTTCCAGGAGCAGAGAGAACTTAATTAGCATTACTACTGCTACTACTATGACATTATTATTATTATTATTATTATTATTATTATTATTATTATTATTATTATTATTATTATTATTATTACTGCTATTTCTGAATTTTTAAGGTACTCTCAGATACACCACAACAGTGGTGAAAAACAACAGGGAATCTGCAAGGCCACTGCTCCCAAATATTAGTTTTTTCTTAACTAAAACCACTAGGAAATGCTAAAATTGGGAGGTTTATAAAGCTTTTTTCCATTTTCTGGCAGACAACATAGAAAAATGAGACTGAACATCTACAGTATATGCTTTTAGCTTAAGGGCCAGCTGAACTGATGAAAAGGTAAAGCAGGAAATAAGAGAAAGAAAAAGACAATAAAGATAAATAGATTTAACCAGACTCCTTTTGCTAGTTCACAGAAAATGAAAGTTACCTTTAGCTAAAGATCTTTCTTGCGTGGATCACAGGGCACATAGGTGTTCACTGTGGTCCAATTTGTTTGATTAAATATTCATAGAATAGCTAAGGGCGAGGTTTTCCTCTGGTTTAATCAATAGGAACATTGCCATTGTCTCCAACAGGAGTGTTTATGGCATGGTTTGCCTAAATGAATGCAATGTATATTCCTCTATGCAGCAAGAATATTCACATGCTTCAAGCCCATTTGCAGCTCTGCTTTCTATCCATCTGCTGATTCAATTGCCTCCACATTGTTATCCAGTGACATTTAAAGTTCTTTATGGTATCTGAGGCAACCAAACAAAGCTGGTTCATACGTCGCAGGACTTAATTGGAGCAGTGCCTCCTGAATTGGCAACAACTGGCCAGGTTGTTTGCCCTAGGGCAGCTCAAATGACACTGGATAACTAAATTAAGGCAAATATTTCACCTCAGATTTTCTGGCTTCCAGTCTTCCCCTGCTAAGGTTGCTTGCTGTTTAAGTGACAAAAATTAGTGAGGAGTTAATTTTGTTCACAAGGAAATGTGCAAGGCAGAGCAAGGCTCTAAGCACTTGGTGGTGATGGATCCATCTCCTTTCATCACCATTATTAGCTCTTCCAAAGTGAAAAGATTCTAAGGTCCATGAGTCTGTCTCTTCCAGTGTTAAATTACAACGCATTTGAACGACCCTAAGGTGCAAAACCAGAAGCGAGATGGAGATGTTCTTTTGACATTCATTCTCTAACCCAAATTACCTTTCCTTTCTCTTGCAGGGCCCACATTCTGGTCATTCACTTATGAAAGCATTTTTGCAATAGTGAGGGCTCATTGATGTCTGTCAGTAGCAATAAGGACACATCCTTTGCTGGTGTAACTTGACATATGCCCAGTGAAATCACCTAGTACATTAGCTCATCACTTTTACCATTGAAATATAAACCTCAGGTTTTGTGCTTCCTGGAATTCTGTGTCTTCCTTGGCAGCTCATCTTAAAGGAAAGAGCAGATTGTTAAGCATCACTTGCATAGTTTGGTGAACAGCAATTAAGACATGAAATCATTGATTACCACAGAGTTACTGAGAGTCTTTCTTCCCACCTGAATTATAATGTGGTCTGACAGTTAAAGACAGGTTTGGTGTAAAGTCTGAAATTCATGGCTGAATAAAGATTTTACATAAATCTGGAACATGTTTTCAACCATTTATAAAAGCAAACCTCTGAGTCCCTGCTCTGTGCTCTCAGATTCCTAATAAAGGTGAGGAGCTGGAAAGAATATAGAGGGGTAGAGTGATTGACTTATAAGGATTTATTCAAGGAGCTGAATGTTGATATCTAGGCCTGAAAACTTAGCAGGATAAGGTAACAGTTTTCAAGCACTTGAACAGTATAACCATGAAAATACGCTAGGAATTACTAAGGCTGACAAAAAAGATATCAAAATCACCAGACAGTAAGCAATAGGACTACCTTCAGAGCATTTTGTACACAAATCCCTTTATAGAGTTTAAATAGTTATTACAGATGATTGCAGGAGTTTTTTTCATTATTTTTAAATTTTTATTTTTTTTTAGAATCAGGCCTGAAGCAATGGAAAGAAAGTACTCAGAAGAATTCCAGGGAATAATATTTTGTAAATATAAGATTTATTTGGCTGAGTAATAATCTTTACAGGGAAAGAATACGAATCCCAGAATTGAAGGGTTTATTAAAAGCAATCTTATGCTGACATTGGTATTGACTGCATGATTTAATGTAGGGCGAATTTTCCACTCCCCCATCTCAAATATCTATTATTTTAAATTCAACAAGATCTACCTGACAGGATTTATGAAACTTACCTTGTAAAAAGGAAAACTTTGAATGAGAATATAAACATACCTCAGTTTTTACATCAAGCTGTCTTGATTTACCACATTGTCTCTGCAAACCTATGAAGTAGTACTTGTAATTCAAGGCTGCTCATTGTAATACATAATATTTTACTTTTCTGTCTTCAGTGTGTGTGAAATAGCTAATTAATATGAACTCAAAATGAATCCTGAAATTTTTGTATATATAGAGAGTTACTTTTGTTTAGCTTGGCTTAAGACCTGTAGGATCCAGTCTCAGGGTTACTTCAAGAATTTTCCCAAGGGCTGGTTTGTATGCAAAAGTATTGAAGTTTAATGTTCTTTTCCAGTTTAAATGTAACTGCCTGGACTAGTCAGATAATCTGATAATTGTTAAGTAACAAACAATTTATAGATTCCTTTGCTAATGGACCTGTGACAGTTGTATTGCAATCTGGATGATTTACTGCAATATGAACATATGCTTCAGACTGTAACATTTGACTATAGATTATTTCCTTATCGATATGAAAATATGACCAATTTGTAGAGAGTTTTATTGATCAAAATGTTAGTTATTTTAATCTATTAGGGCATTTGAAAATTTAGATTTGAAAATCTTAGCTAATGTTGCTCTCCAATACAGCTCTGATGATCTCAGTGTGGTGATCTCAGCAAGGATTTGATTTATATAATTCCATAATTCTCATCTGATTTACATGTGTAAAAATGCACTTACCATGGCGAGGTGGGGGGGGGTGTTGTGTTGGAATTACTGAAGAAAAAAGGTGTGACTAGCATTTCTCATAAAATTGAATAAATAGCCAAAGGCTCATAAAAGTGTTAAGTAGACACGTGAATATTCTCTGCTGTATTGTTGCATGAAGACTGTGGAAGACATTCTGACCCTAACAGAAAGAAGGAATTTAAAGACTGGGCCTTTCTTGGACAAGCAGACACCTAAGGTCTAATTCTGCTTTCCTCTGTGATCTTGGCATGTTGAATCAGTCATCAATATCAGTGTTCTCAGTTTCTAAAAGGAATATGAGAAAACATACTGGAATTCCAGTCTGCTTCTCAAGCACAAAAATCTGGATGATAATCAAATATCAGAACTATGGAGTCAAGATAAGTTCCAGCAGTCAAAGTACTGATCAAGCCAAGATCAAGTTCCAGCACCAAATTCTCTGAAAATTGTTATCGATATTGCGATAGCCTGCAGAATTTAATCTATCGTTTTTCTACTTTTTAGGGTTTTTTAGTCTTTTTAGATAATAAGGAGTTTTAGCTATGTCTCAGGAGACTACTCATAGCAAGAGAGAACCACACTCAATAATCACAAAAAATACTGTCTTTTTCTCTAGCACGCCTTGCAATTATAAATGCTTTTTCTCTTTCTTACGAAGTACAAAGTTCTGCAAGCTTAAAGCATGCAACACAAAGAGTCAAGGGACCTGCAAGGTACTATTAATTGAGGTGTATAACCTCACTCTTCCTTTGTCCATTTATTTCCTTAAATAACAGGCTTGCCTTACAAGGAAATGAAAAAAGATGCTACAGCTAACCCCAACAAAACATCTTGTTCTGTAGCTAAATTACTTAACATCAATCATTTAAGATCCTACTGTGGAATTCAGTCTAGCTATAATTGTGGTTTTTCACTTGCTTTCAGTAAAACAGAATTCCATTGTTTGCTTAATACACTTGAGAAAAACATTGTGACCACTCTAAATAAAAAAGACCCCAAACAACCCTCCTTCATTCAGATCTGTTATGAAGCAACATAATCTCTGGACATAAAATAAATAACCACAATGATTTACCCTTGAAGATGTATTTCTCAGGACATGGAGTAATGCTTTTAAATGTGGTTTACCTAGGAATTGTACAGAAGTATTTAATTCCAAGTGATTCCTTGTTCTTGCTTGCCCCAGAGAATGGACTGCTGTTAGTTTCAGATATGCTTTTTCCTCATGAAAAACATTTAATCCATTATATAATTTATTAGCAATTTCAAATATTTTCTTTTTATTTCAGTTTAATTAGAATGCTGGTGTCTAGTTTGCAGTTTTATGAAATGAAAATATTCTCTTTGTTGTAATCAAAAGTAAGCTCCAGTCAAACTTTCTCTATAATTTTTTCAGTGGTGGACTTCAGAAGATACATCATTAAAAGAGAAGAAAAACAGAAAGAGAAAAGAAAGAAAAGAGAGGAAAATAAAAGCAGAGGAAAAAAAGAGAAGGAAAAAAGAGAAAAAGATTTCTTTGTAGTTTACAGCTTTTAATGCTGTGTTTAGAATGCTGGTGAGAAGGACAGTGTTATAATCTCTGGATATATTTGCACATATATCTCCAGGATATATTTGCACATTTGTGCATTAAAGATGAAACTGAGGTAACCAGGTCAATTATGGGATTCTAAATAGCATATCATGAGATGTACTACTTGAATGAGTAAATCAGTTGAGAAATCACTTTGAGGAGACCTCCATTATATAAATTCTCAATTGCAAAGTCTCCGTCCCACCCAAAATGACGAATATGTATGATGAATGTTAGTTGCAAGAGGATTCTTGAAGTGCCACATTGAGAAGATACCATTTCTCCCCAAAGTGACCACCAGCTGTAGTTAGCTTTTATCACAATCAGGAGAGGTTTTACCTGTTTCTTGTATAAGCATAGCAGCTAGCTGTAGCAATGGGGCAAAGACCCTCTCTCCTGCCTGCCTACCTCATCGTATTGGACACACTTCTCTTAAACTATCTTAGAATTAGATCTAAACTGAAAGAGGGTAGGTTTTCATTAGATGGGATGGAAAAATTCTTTACTGTGAGAGTGGTGAGGCTCTGGCAGAGGGTGCCAGAGCAGCTGTAGATGCACCATCCCTGGAATTGTTCAAAGACAAGTTAGATGGTGCAGTGGAAGGTGCCTGTGGCCACAGCTGTGGGTTTGGAATTAGGTGATCTTTAAGGTCCCTTCCAATCCAAGCCATTTTGTGATTCTATGATAATACAAGTTCAACTAGAATCAGATACCCAAAGAATTTTCTAATCTTTTAAATGGGTGTTGCTGTTCTGGAAGCCATCTTTAGGTACTATTTGTGGAGAGTCATTTATGCCTTTCTGTGTTATAGAGGAGGGAATGGAGGAGGGCAGGAATAGGTAAATCTATAGTCCTGTAGTTTGGTAGCAGCTCACATTAATTACAAGGCTGCTTTTATAAGCCGTTCTACTGAGACATTTTATCGCTTTGAAGCCAAATGAAACATTGCACACATTTTTTTGAGCCAGATAAGATAAAAGAAGTATCTAAGGCTATCACTATCCAGCTCAGGACATTTCCATCTCAGCTAAACTCTGAATGTTATCACTGAAAAGCTTATTCTTCCTCGGGTTACATTTTTCTAATTGATTTTACTGTATTTCACATCTATGTATTTTTCAGTTCTTTTTAAGCTTCCTCATTTTCTTTTCCTATTATCCCTTCATTCATCAGGTCTCTTTGTATTTCCACATATAGTTCAGAGTTGTAAAGGCACTTTTCTCCAGATCTTTGCACTTCCATTAGTGTATAGTCCAATGGTACTGAGAGATCTTTTTATTACTATTTCATACTGTTCCTTGCCATGAGACTAATTTCTTCTCTCATGGAACTTCAAGCAGCCCATCCACAATCCTGTCTCTTTATATTTAGATCAAATGTTGAGCATTTGTTATAAACAAGAATTAAAATCTCAAAGCGTTCATTACAAAGATAAATTTTCTGAAAGTTGTACTCAGACTTTAAGATACTATGTAACCTCAAATGACACAACAGTCCACATTTAAAGCTGATTTTATTTTGGGTACAATTCTGCTGAGCTAAATTGAGCTGAACTTGTTTATTCAGGAACTCAATCTCATCTGAAGTTGAAATGTGAACATGAAAATGCATTAGAAAAAGCACTGCTGTCCTGTTAACGAAGTTTGATGGCAACACTTCATTTAATGTTCTAGATACACACCATAGACATTGCCAAAGGCAAATCTAATTAGCTGTGTGAAGAATTCCTATAGATCTGCTCTCACTTACAGAAATGTAATAAATGAGAGTAGATCTATGTCAATTTGCTATATTAACTTTTAAGCTTTTTCAGAATGATGCATTCAGAAGTGAAAAAACCCAACAGCTGTGGATGTCTGTAGAATAATAAATGCCTCATTTTCAGTACCAGGTCATTACTGAGATCTTTATTAACTATGCTGTATATTTGAATTATCTTCTGTGCATTTTATGCATATTTAGGTCTGGAAAATACAGAAAAGATACTATATATAAGCTTTGTAGACACCACACAGTCATTTTGCCATATCTGATTACCCTATGCAATTAATTAAAAATAAATACTAGCTCATTATCATCACTTATCAGAACTTTATTTGAATAACAAAGGGGATAAAATGCAGAAGTGCATCATGAAACAGAATGGACATTCAGTCTGGCAAATACAAGTATTCATTAGGGCCATATTAGGTCATGGCTGCTTGGAGGGTATTTAAAATGAATAAGAGTTTGAATGAATAGTGAAGTATTTTTGGAAGCCAATGTTACAAATTAAGACAACTGTTCTAGATAAAAAAACCCACAACTTCCACCGACCTTAGTGTAAAACTCAAGATGCAGCCAATTTGAGTTCTTTTCTGGAGATAACATTTTGTAAAAAATGAATAAACATTTTCCAAATAGTTACTAAGAAGCATGCATGCAACAGTGGCAGATCTCCGTTAAATATGTGTGTGTGTGTGTGTGTGTGTTGATTTAAAAAAAAGAATGGGCTCACAACACTGCTTGAAGCATATCTTGGGCAGATTCAGGTCTGGAGGAGGTCAAAACATGAAGTCTTCTGGCCAAAAATATCAATCTGTTCTGTAAAAATAGCTAAAATGGGTAGTGATTAAGTGTATACTGCAGAGATGTTTACAGAAAGAGAAAAATAAAACATGTCTTTGATGGACTTGAATGAAATTTTATATTCTGCCTGAAAAAAAAAAAACCAATACCTTACTGGCTGTAAATTTTGGGAATTCTGTGGAAACAGAGAAATTACCACCACATTCTTTGAGATTCATGAATGCTCCCCTAAAGAAATACTATTTTTTTTTTAATTTCATACAGTCATAGGATGGCTTGGGTTGGAAGGGACCTTTAAGATCACCTAGTTCAATTCCGCTGCCATGGGTAGGGAGGCCATGATCAGGCTGTTCAGGGCTCCATTCAATCTGTCCTTGAACACTTCCAGGGATGGGGTGTCCACTGCTTCATGGGACAATCTGCTCCATTCCCTCACCATCCTCTCAGTAAAGAATGTCTCCTCCTCCCTCATAGTTTATCTAATCTAATCAAAATCCCAGAATATGCTGACCATTGCTCCTTGTCCTGTCACTATCTGACCATATAAAAAGTCCCTCTCCCTCCTTTTCATAAGCCCCCTTCAGCTACTAAAAGGTCTAAATGAGGCCTCCCTGATAGATATAAAGCGGTACAAATATATTTTTAAAACCAGGTAATTTTAGTGTCTCTCTGCCTATAAATTTGGATGCATGCACACATCTGTCTGTATCTATCATCTATCTATCCCTATCTATCTATCTATCTATCTATCTATCTATCTATCTATCTATCTATCTATCTATCTATCTATCTATCTATCTATCTGTCATTTCATTACAGGTACTTCAGGAAGAGTTATGCCTAGTTATTTCCTTGTCCAAAACAAAGCAGAAGATTGGCTTTTGATCTTCTCTTGCGTAGTTTTTAGTACCAGGAAAAGATTTGTTTCTGCAAACTCTGTCCACGGTAGTCCAAGGTTAAAGCTACCTCTTTATATTTGGCTGGTATAACTCTTCAGCTAAAATGGAATCTTTTCTCCTCTAAAATGGTCTGAGCTGACTCCTCCACTCTGTCTGCTAGACAGAGTATTCTTTCTTCCACCTCAGCTGGAATCACTAAACTTCTTTTGAACTTATTTAGTGTATAGAGATACTTCTTGTTCATAGGTTCCATTGTTCAGGTTCCATTACCCTGCAAAACTGTAGGTGTGCAGGTATTCTTAAATCAAATTACTAGTTTTACTCAAAAATTTCTTCTTCCTTGAACTGCCTTGCATTCCAGGTGTACTGCTTCCCCAGTTCTTTTTTTAATCTCAGTAGAATATTTCATATCCCTGAAATGAATACTTGTGTACATGAATTTTCTTAGCATTTCTACTTTTCTGAAAAGCAAATTTATTTTGAAGTGTATGCATTTAAAAACAGGGATTTATAATCATCTTATTATACATAGGCATTCATCCCTTTTTGTATGCTTAAACAACACAACAGTGAAATTGTGAAAGGAGGTATTTGTAACAACTCTGCCTTCTGTTAGAGATAAAAAAGCAGTTTTCATATGAGACATAGTACACTATTGCAATTATTTGATTTATTAGCTGCTTTGTCTTAAACCTTTCTTCCATGATAACACAAGTAAATGAGTTTATTTGAATATATTTATCTGCTTTAATTACTTGAAATAAAATACTAGTGATTTGCACAAAATAATACTGCAGGCACTTGTTACCAATTTATTTTTGTTTAAGAAATTAATTTTGTGTATAAACTGTGGGAGAAATTAATTTGAGAATTTAGTTTTTTCAATCCACTCGTTTCATGAACACACACACACATGATCCCCTTAGACATCAATAAATTTAAATTAAATGTTTTCCTTATTGATATCCTGCTGACTTCTAGTTTCTGTTAATACCAAGTGAAACACCAAAATGTAGATAAATCTCTGTAGTTCTATCTAATGCTAAATAATCAAAGATTCTATTATAAAAATGTGGTTTTGTTTAAATCCTAATACTCAAAGACATTTCACAAAGTACTGAAAAGGCCTTCACATGCTGCCACAGATGGTATGATTATCTAGGGTTTCAGTATATAATGTCAGTAGATGACCATTTTTTGTGATTTAGAAAGATTCTTATTTGTAAATTAAAATAATGTAATTCATCTGGAATGATGTGTCTAATATTTTTTTTCCTTGGAGTTATAAATCACATATTATGAAGAATTGACTGAAATGGTATATTGGAGAATAGTAATTTTATAAATGAAATTAAGAGCATACATTATTATTTTGGGCAGTTGCATTATTTTCCCCATGCATTTCACCCTTGTTAAATGCTAAAAAATCTTACTTATGAGCAAATTACAATCAAAGCACTTAATAAACATAGTGAAGTTTTTCTAGTCTGTGATGAATGAAAAGGATTGGAAGAGATAAGCTCATCAGATACATTTTATGGTTCTAGAAAAATTCCAAATGAAGTGGTTTTTTAAATAATAACAGGCAAGAAGTGTTGGGAAATAAGCTGTACATAATTTTAAATAGTTGGAAAAGCTAAGGAAGAAGTTCTGTCTTTGATATGCATAATCTAATATTGAAGTGTGGGATAGCAAATCTTCCCTTGATTTTTGAGAGAACACTCTTTGCACGGAAGGTTCTCAGGGTAACTCAGGGACCAGACTTTCACCAGGCTGCTCAGGTTTCTCCACTCTTCCTGCCTTGAGGAAAATGTCTACACTTCTGCTATTGGGAAATCCTTTCCATATAGGGATATAAAAGGAGTAGAAAGCCCTGGAATCTCTTGCCAGTGATTTCTGAATCTCCCATGGAGTGACTGGAGCAGTTGCAGAAATGTCCATGAATTCCAGATATTTCACTGTTGAGAATGAGGAATAAAGTCCTACTGCATAGAGAGAACCTGGCAATGGCACAGCTAACCTGATGCACATTGGATATGCATATAGGATATATAGGATACTATGTACTTTGGGGAAGGAAGACATTGAGGGTATTGGTCAAAGGCTTCCACAGTGCCTTGGTTTTTTCCCTTTTCCTCAAAAAGGGTGTTTCCTTTCTCAGTACTTTTGTGAATATGATTTTCTTCAACACCTTGAAATTTTATACATAAGGAACTTCTTTGTGATAGTTGCTGACTATTTGTTTCCCACTTAGAATGAGGAATGAAAGAAATAATTACATGGAACAAAACAAAAACACTTAGAAATATCCTGTAAAGTAGTCCTTGTACCCACTGTGGTTTTGAGTGGTAGAAAACAATCTCTATCCAAAACTTTTATGTCCTTTCCAAATCTTTTGATTGTTAATTTTAATATAAAAGTTATTCTAATGAGGATTATTTTAAAATATTTTTCCACATAATTTTTAACATATAAACCAAGTTTTCACTAAAACTCCATGTATAATAATGTTAACTAATGACCCCAAAAGCACTTATATTTGATGAACCCACCTTCTGCAGCTGTGAGGTATCACAGAATCACTAGATAGGCATGGCTTAGGGACTCCAATTTTGCCTTTTTCCCAACCTGGAAATGAAACTCAAGATAATTTTATTAGGAGGTAATATAAAATGGGATCTCTATTTGAGGGCCTTCAGGAGCAGTTATGGAAAGATGTCCACAAAATCCCACCCCCCACAGGGGTGAGTACATATTTATAGGTTTTAGGAAATTAGCATAATTGATTGAAAGCACCAGTTAGGAGGACGAGTGGTGATGCATTTCTTCCCCCAGGGCAAGCCTTTTCTCGGGAGTCTTCCCCTCAGCACTGGCTGTACTTTGCCCATGAAAATGTATCTCAAAGAGTTGTTCTCAGCCTTGGTTCCCAGGAAGAACCAAGATAGCCCTGGGGCCTTGTACCCCCCAGGGCCTGGAGTTCTGGAATTTGTTTTGGCTTTCTGCCTAGGGAAAGACCATGGAAAAGTACTGGAAAAACGAGTCACTAATACAAGGGATGACAGAGTTACAAATATATTTGTGAAGAATATAGAAGACATATAAAAGAAAAAAAGGCAAAACCCAAAGCGGCATCACGTCTAGAAAAGTAGGGCATCAAGCAGTTGAGTAAAGTGACCATGACTAGCTACACATCTGCCATAACATTGGGAATGAAGGACAATGCTGGCAAAAAAGGTCAGACATGAACCTGAGTACCAGACATACTTTTGCTTGCCCCAACATTAGTGGAATTCTTGCTTAAATTTTTGAAGCCCTTGGTAGGGAAATAATTCGCCTGTTACATTTTTTTTAAAATTATTCTTTTACCTAGTTTTTGCCTTTAGGAAAATCATATCTACTAAGTCTAATGATTTTTCAAAGCCTCTACCTGCAGCAAATTAAGCTATAAATAGATTGATAAGCATTTCAAGTCTGGATGAAATCTCTAAGATGCAACACTCTCCCGTCCTTCACGGAAAGTAGATGTGAAGTTTAAGGAATTAAAAGTTCAAAAAATTGTGTTCAAAAGGCCAAGATTAGAAAGATTCTGCATATTTATCATGGTTGGTGAATTGTTCTCCTGAGATCTGATGTGCTATTTCAAGTGCCGAATTAATTAAAATATGTGATTATATATCACACTTTTATTTTAGTGATTGTGCTGAGAAGTAGTGAGGCTAGTTAAAATTCTACTACACCTCACAGAGAAGAAATAGCTTTGAGTATCCTCAAAAGTACTCCCACCTCCTGCAATAAATGGATTAAAAGCTTTGAGAAGCTGTAAATTAGTCACACTGTCACTTGTTATTGCTAAAGTACATTATTAATATCAGAAAACACAATTTTCAAAATGAAACACTGCAATCTCTTGTTTATCCCGATTTTGTATCAATAAAAAAAGGAAGCTAGTAGGTAATTTAGTAATATCCACTGCTCGAATTGGGAAGAAGTTTCAACTCTCCTGTCAAAGAGCTATCCTTGTGCAGATAAGCTAAAATGGAGAGTCATATATTTTGAACACTTTCTTTATGTAGATATGATATTATTTTCAGTAACAAACCAGATTTTACGTGTCTGAAAGCACTGTGCAATAATTTGCAGTAATCTGCTCTGCCCACTTTGAAGCTCACCTCTTGCACCATTCTGACAAACCTTCAAGTTGGCAGTCTTGCCAGTTTGGACTTAGCACAGTAGAAAAATACCTTTTGTGATCATTATGTTCTGAAATATCAGAACTACATGCTTACAATTGGTTATAGAGTCAGTCTGCTTGATTTCCTTCCCAGTTCATGATCTTTGGTCGGTTTTTGAACACTGGATAATATAGAGTTACTATTCCTGTTCAGGCTGCTCTACAGCCTTGGGGTTCTTTGTCTTATTTATAGGATGTTTAACAAAATCAATTGTGCAGAAGATGGATTATAGTAATCCTTTGATTTTGAAATGAAAATATCAGTGCCATCTTTTTGTGCTGTAAAGGAGCCTACAGCATGCGGAGAGCACAATCAACAGATAGCACTTGGCCTTTGAGCATGGTTGAGCCTTCTCTCCTTTCTGCATATGAATTGCTACAGTTTTTATTTAGGGATTATTTATAAATCACTCAATGAACGTCACTACTCTTTCAGATCTACTGAGATTTGGAGCCTCTACTATTCAGTAGCAGAAGTCAGGGAAGAAAGGCAGTGGGTGACTGAGTAGCAGAAGGGCAACCATCTTGCCCTAAGCGACATTTCCAATATTGTGAAGAATGTATGGTGAGGAAAAGCTCGACATAGCTCAGCTATTTCCTTCACCTCAGACCGGGTCCTTTCTTTATATTTCCAAGGTTAATGCAGCAGTAACTACATGAGGGATGATTGCATTCACGCAAATATCTTTAAGGTTCTTTCCCCCTCTGTTCTTCATATCAGTCCAAAAGACTGAGAATGACCGAAACAATTCAACTCAACTATGGTGGGATGGAAAGACAAATGTTTGCTGACTTCTGGATGCATGCTGTTAGCAAGAGCTCAATCCTCTAATATCTCAGTATCAAACATATATGGCTTCAACAAGAAGGCATACACTTGATCTAGGTAGATTTCAATGAACAAGCCCTAACTGCCCTCTCTTTCCAACACCTTCATTCCTTTTGTTCTTACTCATGCTTTTCTTCTCCCCTCCCTGATGTATATGTGCACATTCCTAACAACATCCCAGTGTTTTAACTGAAGCAGTTTTAAATTTATCTGGACCTGACACCAATTTCAAATAAGAGAAATGGAGAGGAAAGTATGCATCAAGAAACACACTCCTGATCACATAAGTTTTTCAACAGATAGGAAAATGGACCGAAAAATGAAACATGAAATTTGATGCTATTGAGTGGAAGGAAATATTTTGGTTTTATTGTCAGTTCCTCATGCTACTTAGCAGAAGAGAAAGGGGTCTAAAAATAAACTGATGTATTAGAGCTATAAAAAATGTGTAAGAAAGAATGACTTGCATCAAGCTTGTTGTAGAAAAATAAATAAATAAGGCCATTAAAGAAGATGGGTGCAGTCATCAGAAAACCTCTGACATTAACTTTTATGAAGCAGTTAATATTCTCACTGCAGCTCCTGATTTGCATGTGAACTATGACCAATCATTCAGTCTGAAAACAATATGGGATAAATTTACAATTTAGCTTGTGTTCTGTGTGGCTCAACACAAATGAATCAAACAATATGCAATAAATTTCATGGACTGTTAAGTTTTAGCTCTGGTGATGTAAATCACAGGTGGGATTGTAGCACAGAGTGCTGTTGGGTTGAGGAAGCAGTAAAGCAGAGAACTAGACCTTGTTTTGGCTAGACAGGATCAGTATAGTGAAAAACACAATAGAGACATAAAGAATTGAGGAAAAAAGAAAGGCCTATTACCTTAAAGAAACTTGCATAAATAACAGCCATGAAATCACCTGTTTAACCTAACTGGAGAGAGACTGCAGAGCTTCCTTAGTGAGCTCCATTTAAAGACCAAAAATGCTTAGAGGAAATTTCCACAGTGACAGTCCACAAATACAGATATTAGGATTTTTTCAAGCTCAACTAGTTCTGTCAGCTGAAAACAAAAGTTTTTTATTCTCTGGTTTTAAAACAGTAAGGGATTTTGATTTCATAGCAGTATTTGTTCTGCATTTTACTCATGATCAGAAGATCAGGCTTATTATGAAGCAAAATAGTCTTAGATTTCCAGTTTATGAAACTAAACTCTTATGATGAGTCTACTATTTGCTTATCTTGACACAGGATTCTGAATGCACATTCCACAGTAAATTTGGTGTTTCCCATCAGCTATTGAGTCTGTGGATATCATTTTTGAATCCCATTATGACTTTTCTTCTTAACATAATCTTTTCTATATCCATCTTAATATCTTGGTTTGGGTTTATTTAGTTTTCTTTCCACTTTAGATTTGTCTTCTAGAAAGTATGTGGTTTTGGAAGAGTCTACCCTTAACACATATATCTTTTCAGATGCTGAAAATAAAGTAAATATCACTATCACAAACACCAAATAAAGAGCCTTTGCAAATAGCACCTTCTAAATATCCACTTCAGACAATGATTGTAAGGGATTTGATAATGTTTTTTTGGGGGGTGAGGTTGTGGTTATTATGGTGGTTTCAGTTTGTTTTCTGTTTTAAGGTCAACAGACCGTTATAATTCACTACTGAGCTAGAAAAATAAAGAAAACCTTCCCTTGGGAGTTTTTTTCAATAAGTTTTAGTAGTGAAACTGTAAGCGTCAGTATTTCTGGTTCCGGGTTGGCATAACCTAGTACAGACTAGTAAAATTTTACACTTTACATGAGTAATTTTGACCTGTAATGAAGAATATTTCTGTTCCAAAATCTTGGTGTGGGGGATATGTAATTTTTTTTAGTCTACTTAGGCTGCACTGTAAGATTGATTGTACAGAACTGAAAGATTACTGCTTTGTATGATTAAGGTTTTGATAGGGAGAGGACAAATGATTCATTTACATCTAATTAGTGACACAAGACTTGTGGATACCAGTCATGAAAGACTGGTGGTAGGCTTCAAACTTCAGAAGCAAGAAGCTCACTCACCCACCAGCCCTTGCAAAGAAATGGTGACTCTTAGAAGATGAAGGTGGTTGTGAAATACCTTGACCCAGACATTAAATTTTGGTCTTTTCCTGCTTATCTCTGAGGAAGGTAACTTCCCTTCATCTGGAGGACTGGTGACCCTGTAAGCACATTAAAAAGAAAGTACAACAATGGAAAGAAGTGACTCAAAATGATAACTAAGTTTCAGAAGAATATCAATCTCACTTCCGATTACACTGGACCAGTAGTTGTTGAGAAAAAAGTTCAAACATTTCAGAAAGAATGAATAAAATTAATTTTAGGCAACCAAACCCTAGAAAAATCATAAGAACAATGAAAGGAAAGAGGAGGGAGAAGAGCAAAGAAAGAAGTAAAAGGAGATAAAGAATGTATTTTAATATTTATACCCGACGTCCTACAAAATCTCTTTCTTTTGTCACCCAGCAATAAATTCACTGACCACTATCTTTGTACAAAAACAAACCAGAAGCTGTGCCTCTCTGCCTATCATTAGAGACCTATCTCTGATGTTCTCATAAGCAACTCATTTAGCCTGCCTTGAGCAAATATCTTATTAATAATCTTCTTTGTTTTTGTGGGTCGGTTCATTAGGTTCATGCATGCATAAAGTTGCTGTTGCTGCAGATAATGTGCAAAACATTTATAAATTCTGGCTTTTCAGACACTTAAAACATTTATTAATTCAGGAAAATGTTGCATGTTTCTACAATCTTACTTCAACCAAGGCACTTAATTAGTATTTTGGTTTTTTTTCTCTTTCACAACATGAGTGTAGACTTTCCAAATTTTCTGTGTGAAATCAACTCTCTGCTGTGCAGATATCTCATCTAGTAAGAGCGTCTCTCTGCCCTTTCCCCACTTATTTTTATTTGAACTACAATTCCTTGTGGATGGGGGCTAGGATGCCAGGGTGCTGGGCATGGCTGTGCATATCCCGTCTTTCTTTGTCTAAACTGCATGCAGAAAATAGCTGTAAGTATACATCCAAAAATTTAAAATGCATTTTTATTTTTTGCACTGCAAAATGGAATCAAGTTTTTTTCTGAAATGTTTCATCTGACACAACATAAAATACCAGTTTTCTAAGCCATGGGGGCATCCTAGGAAAGGGCTTTCAGTCCCTCCTACAGAGTCTGTCACACTTCAGATAAAGTGATAGATATTTGCCAGGGCATTAGCTGGAATTCATCAACAAGGCAAATGGCCTAACTGCCAGGCTGGAATAATTTTTGCAGTCTGGGATAATGACTTTTTAAGTATTTTTATACAAAGAGGAAACATACAAGCAAAGACTGTGAAAGATCTGCATCAGAATATCTAAATAGCTAGAGATCAAGACTTTCATGCAAAAAGTAAAGGGTATAAGTTCAAATTTTGGTCCTGTATCAAATGGAGGCTTTGAACTTTTTTCTCCACGTGAATTTCTATTCAACAAACTATCCCATTTCTAGAACTGGGATACTTACTATTTTTTCCATTGGCACCCTTCCAGTTTCTAGAAAGTTGAAAGCATATATATATACTCACACTGAAGCTGGAATTTTGTACAAGTCCAAGCAAACAGCCCATTGCTAAAACATTGAATACAAGCAGTTGCCACCACTTTGTTTCTTCTTTAAATGTAGGTTTCAAAATTTTTCCCTTGATAAAATTATTTATTGTACAAATTACACCTGAACTGAAAAAAACCAGTTTACTAGTACAAAAAAGTAATTTTAGGCCAGTCTTAGTGTTCAGAAACAAAAAGAAGAGAAATCTCACATGTAGTGGGAAGAGGTGTTCAGAAAAAGATAATAGATATGTTGTTATGAAGCAAGACAAAAAATAGATGAGGTAAAGAGGACATGAGGGAGACCAAATTTAGAAAAACCCTTCATATTTCACCTATCACTATACTATATGACACTTAATGAATTTTGACCTGATTGTGTATACATTTGAACAGAAGACAATTATTATCAACTTGCTCTCTTAGATATGCTCTGTTAATGTTAGCTAAGCAAGAGATGGTTAATTTATTTCTGCCAGAAGAAATTTTTACTTCATTGTGTTCCTGGAAGATTATGTCTGAATTCTTCCTTAGCAACATTTGAGAGGCACAGTAGCAACAATTTATCTCTCTCACACTGCCCACAGAAAGAGCATCATAGCCCATTTTATTCACTATTGTGCTTATTAAACTATTAGAATATTATTTTATCAATATAATCTTCTAATATTCAATTTTTATAATAGTCAATTTTCCACTCTATTTGTAAAGTAAGTCCAAAGGGACAGGACAACATAGAAATCCCTATATTGGACTGGAAATAACAAGATACAGTATTTGAAATATATGTAAATATACATAGCAGAGATTACCTTCAAACTTCACATTACTTTTATGTCTTAGCAATTCATCCTCTTGTCCCATTCCAAATGGGAATTTTACATAGAGTTTCAAAGTTGTCTGAGTCATGCAAAGATTTAAGTTGCAATGGTACTGATTTTAAATACTATTTCAACTCCTAACTTGTGATTTTGATAAAAAAGCTATCTTTTTACTCCATGTATTTGAGAGTTGTATTTTACTACAAAAGGAAACAAAAAATTAATGAGGCTTATAGTTTAAAATAAAAAAATAAAGTCCTTCAACACCTGAGAATTTGTATGACAGCACTGGATCTCATTATTTCAGCCATTCTTGCTATTTTTGCTTTTCAATCCTCATGTTCATTGAATGCAGTAAGAGTACGAGAAAAAAAAAAGAGATGTGTTCTGATTTTCTAATTTACCAGTTCACCAGTGCAGACTTCAGAGACTCACTGCCTTCAAAGTTGCAGGGTGGAATTCAATATATATTGTATCTTTTAAAAGGAATATAAATAGCATGAAAACTGTATTTTGCTGGTTTCTGATGCTTGAATTTCAAAATCCTGCACGCTAGGATAGATGGCATGAGTCCATGCAAGTAATGCAGTTCCTTATGTACTGTTTCAGAAGAAATATAAAGTGTGGGAAGACTCCCTCTGCATTTAAAGCTAGGTAAAGTGGTTTTTACAGAGAGTATGAAGGAATATTGATAGGCAGATGCTATTGATAAGCAACTACAGAGAAGCACCTTGCAACAGTCCCTGGGGCTTTGCATAACTGTGTGGCCAGCTCAGCTGAGCTGGCTTTGTCTTTGTGCAGGTTTGTATTTTTGGGTTTTTTTGGCCAGACTCAGTGATTTTAAAGGCCTTTCCCAACCTAAATGATTTTTATGATTCTGTGATAGCAGAGGTATGTGCCATCTACATTCTGTCAGGGGAGAAAAGAGTCAGGCTTGGTTGACCTCTGTCTTGCACCATTTTTTTTGGTTCTGTGTTTCTGGAAACCAGATGTGCTGAGATAAGGTTGCACTTCTGAGAAATCTAAAGGAGTTTCTATAGAAATCTAAAGAAATCTATAGAAGTTTCTATAGAAAGCTTTCTGTCTTTCCCAGACAGGTTCATTACTTCCTAGGGTTCTTATACTGGGAAGTTCTTTTTCCTACTGCGCCTTTAGTTAATAGAAAAAAAATGGAAAATAATGTTCTGTTTTCAAGGTGGAATGAAGGATGTTTACCAGATTGAAACATTTACTTTGAAGGAAAAGCAATCAAAATAAAAGCATTACATGATAAATTTTTCCATTCTCTTCCAGAAATTTGGATGGGAGTTCTAGATCTCATTATTTCAGCCATTTGGACCTTTGGCATCCAAGTCACAAAATGATAATGGATGTCAGTAGTGGTAATCGTTTTCAAGTCACTGCTGTCTTCTGGAAAAGTTTTGGACTTTCTGACGTAGTAAGGTGTGGATACTTATTTAAGCTTGTGATCAGAATACCCCAAAGGAACATACATCCAAGTATTGTGCTACGAAACTCTTCAAAAAGAAAATTGTTAAATGCACATCTAATGTTCTTAATCACCTGCAGTGACCTTGGCAACAGTCATAATTAATTGTAAAGTTTTACTTCAGTTTTACTTTAATGAAAAGATAGATGCAAGAACAAGACTGATATAATTAGAATAAATATTTTCAGTGTGCTGTGACAACAGAGTGCTAATAAGTGTATTTCCAAAAAGAGTAATACTATATGAAACAAATGGATACTCATCATTACTAATGGAGAGGAGTGAGGTCTAATACATTGTGACATGTTTTGCCTAATGGAACCTCCATTGGTTGAGTGCTTTCAAATCAGATTTACCAGAAGAAGCAATGTTATACTATAACAAAATGTTAGCAAATTCCAGTTAATATTACAAAGATTTTTATGTCTCCACTGCTTTTTCTAATGAGTAAGGAAAGAAACAATACCATTATTTGCAAAATACCATTTAAAAATGGGGAAAATGTGCAGTCTCCTTTTTGTACCCCAGAAAAACTGAAGTAAGCAGTGTTAAGTTTATTTGCTTAGAAACTTGCTCTGACCAGGAAATGATTCCATTCATTTTAGTACCTACTGATTGCAGTAGCAGCACCTTGTTTCAAAGGATCAGGATGATTTAGTCCTGCTTATTGAAATCTTCCCTAAGACCTCAATGCCCAGTCTCTTCAGCCTCAAAAATATTTATTTTAAAACTCTTCAGGCACAGCTTTTTGTTGGCTCAATAGCATCAGTTTCTGTGATGGTTGCTGTAGCAGAGAGTTAATAATAATATTGTGTTACTCTGCAGTTCACTTCTTTGGCCTTCCTTCCACTAGTTTATCTACCCTAAGACCAAATTATTACCCTGTAATAAAATGAAAAGCCACTATTATTGCTTTATGTAAGTACACTTAAAATTATTATTAGTAGTGTACTTGGTAAGGTTAAATCATGAGGTCTTTGATGCTAACTTCAAAGATTACATCTCCAATTTAACTAGAATAAATGAGATGGTTGCTTCTCTCTAATTAAAGGCAAAAGTGTATCTATGGTACTCTGCAATTATCTGTCACTTAACACTGTATTATAGCAACATTCATTGCATTCATTTTATTATAATTACAATTACCTTACATTTACTGAGGGCCCAATCTTCAGAACACCAAGCAGCCTGAGGAAATGAATCATGCTGTTTTGAAACCTAAGGGAGCCTGTGTACCAAACTGAAGGTGAAGTTCAGTTTGCAGAGAATTAGGATGATACTGCCAGCAGCTAGAACCATCCTCTAGGGCCCTGTTTGCAGGGACAGATTTACAGGTGCTTTCCAAAAAGTGAAGTGAACATTCTCTTTGGTTGATTCCTGAATTTTGGGCCGTTATTGTAGTGAAAAGACCACATTTCCACTTCTCATCTCTTTTCCAGGCCGTGGCAAACAGTAACTGATGACTGGTGAAGAGAAAGGGAACTCCAGCCGGTTTTACTCTTGCCAAGAGTGAAAGCAACACAGCAAGAACAGGGCACCAGTTGAGCTGAAAGTTTAAGAGAAAGGAAAAGGGGTACCCTGGAGTGAACAATGAGCGCTATTCTGACTAAACAGAACAATTTCTAAAATTATCACCTTTTAAAAAATTTTTGTGAGGCAAGTGATATTTCTTCTTCCTTCCTCTTTCCTGACTTGTCTGTATTCATGTTCTTTCTATTTTGTCTTTAACCATTAGCACAATCATGTTTTGCTCTCCTGAATACTCCCTGGAAAAGAGATCAAAACTTAAAAGCCTGTATAATTATTATAAGAATTTTACATTTTTTAAAACGGGGTATTTGATTGCACAGTGTAGAACTCATGCTGTGTGAGTTTCTTTAATCAGTGGAGAGAAAAAATTCAATGCAATCTAACTATGACTGTGCAAATTGTGAATATTCACAATCTACAAAACAAGAGCTTTAGTTTTTTAGTTCTTCAAAACAGCTGTGAAAATTTCTAAGTCCTTATTCCCCAAGACATTCAGAATAAAACATAATTAGTATTAATTATTATGTTCTTACTTGCAGTGGGAAGGCAATGTTTATGAAAGGTGAAATGACTGCTTCCGTTTGTAGATTGAACACAGACAAGCAGTGAATGCAAACTACTGAATGAGTGATCAATATATTTAGAGCTAATCAAAAAGCATTTTTCTACTGTACAAACAAAACAGTGGGTCAATTTGGCTGTGTAAGGTCATTATATTTTGTGAGCAGAATACTTTCAAAACATTGAGAGTACAGCACAGTAGACATTTGTAGTCTCACAAACATGTCCCTACTTGTTATTGTTATAATTTACTTGGCAGATCCTGCTGTTTCACTAAGATCTCTGCTTATGCCATTGAAAGCAAAGGAAACTTTGATTTTATTGGGCACAGGATCAAGGTTTGGCCACTCAACATGTCCTTGAGCCAAAACAAAACTTAGAAGGAGGTTAATGTTGAGAGCGTTGTTTTGATTGCATAATGATGCCAGCCGGCAAGGCAGGAAAAGTCTTTGGGCTGCACTGAAATGGAAAGTGTATTTGTCTATTTTAAACTGCTAATACCTCATCTCACCTACTGTGCTAACAGTCACAAAATGAACCTATGCAGTGACTGAATTGCTGTCCATAAAGCAAAAGCAAGCAATAGACTGTTATTCCATTTCTATAATGTAGTTATTTCTATAATATAGTTATTTCCATGTTATTGCAGTAGTAATGAAAACCAGTTTCTTAACACTGGGATGCTGCATTTTGGGAATCATTTACAGTTATATTGTTCTAAACCAGCATTTTCTGTGAAACAGGGAAATGCAGTCTTTACAAAATGAGATTATTCAGCAAGGTGATCAGAAATTTACTCCCTGAGTATATTTGTCCACCAGTACAGCAGAAAATATAAATTAAAGCCACTGTCTTCCAAAAGATTAAAGTAGTGGGAGTTAATCTTTAATTAAAACTCTGTGGAAGCATATTTACTGCATCCTCAGTACTTGTCTGAGATGTCATAGCATCTTTTAGGATCTCTTTTTAACATGTGAATTTTCCTGGAGGGCTGCAACCCTAGTAGAAAATCTAAAGAGCCATATATCCACAAATCCCAGGAAAAATATTATGATAATTTTTTAAAAAAATTTGAGGATCTCCTAAACAATTTGAAGGCGTTCACAAAATACATTTTCTTTTTAAACTGTATTTTCTTAATTCTATTATTGAAAAAACACGATTCTAATTTTTAAACATTTCCAGTAGAATATACTAATTTTACTACTGACCTTGGAATATGATGCTTTTTTCTTCTTCCTACCTCATGCAGTAACTGAGGATGTGGAGAGACTATCCTCACAGAATGGTGAATGTAATTTTTTTCACTGACACATTGCAAGGAATTCAAGAAAAAAACTTGAATCTAGCTTTGGTTTCAGGACTGAATTGTTAAAATCATTTTATTAATACTGTGAAAAGACCACTGCATTATGGTGAGTCAATCTATATATTTACTGGTCAGTTGGAAATTATACTAAATGTCTTTAAAAGCAGAGCTGCAAGGGTATGCACCCCACAGTTTTCACTTGTAAAATTTGTTTCCATATGTTATATGGCAACCTCTCTGAATTCTGTTAACTATTATAATTTATATATTTTAATTTTATTCTACAGTTTCAAGGTTGCTTCATAGTCTTGCTGAAATACTTCATCCATTAATAGGAAATTTTTCTTATTGAGAAAGATAATAAGAATAGATAGGAAGATATAAAATTTTAATAGTCTTTTCAAGACGTAACGATGCAAATCAGCCAGTGCATCTGTGCATATTAATTCCAAGCAGTCCTACAGTTATGAAAACAAAAACCTGTTTTTCCGAAACAATGGAAAATGCAATTAAATGAACATTTTAAGGGAAATTGCACTCTTACTTATTTTATTAAACATTTCATAACAATAGTAAGGTATTCAATGGTGTAAATATCTGGTGTTTATTCTTTTTCTGTGGTACCACAGGTGACTAATTATTTTCCAGGTGTCATGGAGAAAAAATTGGTTAATCACCCAGTCAATTTAGCTTAATTTTCAGCAATTGAGAGCTGCTGCTTCAAGTTTTTTGTGTGTAGGCATATGCACATGGGTGTGAGTCTGCACATATGGATGTAACCACATTCTGGACCTTATTCCACTTCTTTTTAAAAGACAGAGAGGTCCAGGCTTTGCAATGAGGTTGCACTGATGCAAATCCAGATCAAGGACTTTGTGGCACACAGAAGAACTTAAAATCACAGAAACACTTAGGTTAGAAAAAACCTATAAGCATTAACCTGGTAGTACCAAGTCCACCACTAAACTATTTCCCTAAGCATCACGTCTATATGTCTTCTAAATTCCTCCATGGCTGATGACTCAGCCACTTCCCTGGCTAGCCTTTTGAAATTCTTGATAACCCCTTTAGTGAAGAATTTTTTCCTCACAACCAGTCTAAAGCTCCCCTCACCCAGCTTGGGGCCATTTTCTCCTATCCTAACTTGAGGATATAAGGGATGAAGGAGCAGATTAAAGAAAATTTAAGTTATTTACTGACACAGATCAGAGCGATAAAAGAAGATTGAAATATGTTGAATCTCTTCTGTAATTCACAATTGCCTAAAATATGCTGAAATGAAGACTTAGGATAAGAATAAGGTTTTGGTGAACTGGATGATCTGGCCTAACAATGTTATCTCAGCCAAGACCATTGCTGCAACTTTCCTTCATAATTAATGTGTGATCACTGCTGAACGTAGGGAAGGCAGTTGTATATCAAAAGCCATAATTAACAATTTTTCTCAATATTTGATTTTCTGCATAGTTCAGTTACTCATTTGGATCTCCAAAAGTACCTACCATTCTGCTGTTTAACAGAACAGGTAGATTCATGGGGGGCTTAAAAAACTGAATTTTCTCAGCTGATCTCTAAAGGAGAGTTATTCTTCTGAAGTGAAATCTTCTTTCCTCATCTGATGCTATGACCCATAATTCATCCCTCTGCCTATCAGTAACACAGATAAATTTTCACAGATAACACATGCTTATTTTGAGAATAATTTTTGAATTTTTTTTCTGACACTCCCAGCCCCCCATAAAACCTCCAACTACAGCATAACATTTAAAAACCTGTATAGAAAAAAAATTTCTAGTGTTCCAGGTTAATGAAGGATGTGAAAAAGAATTCTTAAAAAGGAATTGAAAAAGTGGTCATAAGCCAGAGAACAGAAGATGGTGAAGCAGGGTCATATGGGGTTCAAAGATAGCTCTATTGTGTAGATTGACTTGACACTGATCTTCATCCCCAGGAAATGAAAATTGCCTGTCCTTCCTCCTCAGCCGTTCCCTATTCTTTCTGTCTCTCACATCCCCTCATTTTTGCAACCCCACACCTGAGCCTCTCTAATGCAGATGATGTGCATCCACACTGTGTTCATTTAATGGCTCTTCTCTAACTTCAGCAGAGGTCTACAATGTAATCATGTGTGTGAGCACAGTCCGGACACACAAACTGGGTGAGATTTTTCTATGCAGGATGAAAAGTGCTGAATTTCTCCTCTTCAATCCTTTTATATTAACAACTGCAATCTGCAGCTTATTTTTTTGTTTTCATACTGAAATAGGAAAACTTCCAGTACTGAAGTTCAGTGTGACAAGTGCAGTGATTCAGCTGCCCACCAATCTTTCCTTTCCCTTTCTCCTTTCCCTTCCCTATTCCTTTTCCCTTCCCCCATTTACTGTGCAGGGGCTTGGAAACTGGAACAGGTTGCCCAGAGAGCTTGTGGAGTCTCCTTCACTGGGGATATTCAAGAATTGTCTGGATGCAGTGCTGCACCATGTGCTCTGGGATGACCCTCATTGAGCAGGAAGCTTGGGCCAGATGAGCAACTGTGGTCCCTTCCAACCTCATCGTACTGTGATTCTCTGATCTTCAGGTCCAAGGAAATTATTAGGATCAGAGTGGCCGAATCATAATCCAGTTTTATGAACTTAGGGAAGTTACAGTGCTTGCTCAACTTGACATATAGACAGAACTCAGTAGAAAACTCTGTAATAGAGTATATTTCCACACAGCCCCTGGGAGAAGCAGAACTGCCATATTAATCCTAGGCCTGAACCTGTGGTCATGGCCAGGCTCTTCCTGCAGGCCTTATTAATGCTCTGAAGAGCAGACAGATGGATGAGACAGATGCAGGAGTTGCTGTGCTGATTAAACAAGGTGAGTGGCAGCCAGTCTCAGTGTAAGCCTTAGCAGATGTTGGGTTTTAGTGCTATCCTGCTCTCGCCACTGCCCTACATGGACAACATCTGTCCTGTTATCTGTAAGGTCAAGCCAGAGGGAAGAGTCAGCTTGACTCTAACTCATCTTTCTTGCATTGTCCAATGCAGAGACCAGTCACCAGGCTGTTTCCAAAACTGTAACTCAGGAAGGTTGGACCACTCTGGAAAGCAGATGATCTGTACGCCTGATTTTGGTCTTGGGACAGCACTATGACACTACATAGGATATTCAGGCATCGAGCTATTCATAATCAGCAGCCTACAATGTAAGGAAGGCAGTTCTTGAGATGTCCTGGACAGTCAGAGACAAGTAATCACAGTCCTTAAATTACCAAGTCCTCTAGAGGTAAGCATTTAATTTCGACATCATTGCAACATCCCTTCTGTAATAAAATGAACATATGACATCTGTCTGCCCAAGGCAGTCAAAATTCTGAGTACAGACCATTGGTTAAACAGGACAAACCCGAAATCAAGTTTACGATACCTTTAAATGAAAATACTCTTTAAAAACCTGGATCTAGCAATTATTTTTCATTGTCTGACATTGTCTTAGCATGATGAAATTCAAGACATATTATGATATTACCCTTTTCCTTTTGCTCCCTCAAAAGTACTTTAATGGCCTTTAAAACCAGCATAATCAAGCCATGATTCTATTGTCAACATTCTAGAATAAAACTTGCTCTTTGGAATTTAGCTATTAGGTAACATAGTCACGTTTATTTCAACTGTGCTGTGAACACAGAATAAATGGGTTGTGATGTTTAGCACTCCTGGTTAAAATCCCATTTTTACGGTTCAAGAAAAGTGCTATGACCCATGCACTGCAACTGCTGATTTATCTGCACATCAGCTTGGCTACCAAACCAGTTTTAAAATACTTCTGAAAATATCAAATGTGTTATGACTTAAACAACAAACAACAACAAAATAACGTTGTTGAGTTTCTGTCAAGGGTAGAAATTCAGAGAATTTCTTAGAAAAAATGAGTGCAAACAAAACAATGCATGTAGCCTTAAAGGCACCTTGCTTGAGAGAGATTTTGTCACCAACAGGAAAGAATTATCATACCCTAATGTAAGAGGCCAAGTGTAGGCAGCCAGATATGTGAAAATGTCAAAGACAATTAAATATTTAAATTATTTTTTCCCCTAAAACATCCTGAAAAATCTTCCCTAATGAGTTCACACAACGGAAAAAGCTAGGAACATGTTTACACTCTTGGCTGTCTCACTATAACCAATCCAACCAGCATCAGGTTGACTGGAAATGCTGGCATGCTGTCATACAGCATGGACTTGTTCCCAGTTCCAGCCTGGTTATGGATGCCTGTGCAACTCTTGTTTTGAAATTTGTTCAAAATTACAGAGTATACAAAGCTGAGCTGTCACATCTGGAAGAGCTGCTGCTCTGAAAATTTATTTTGTGTGCCTCAACAGAACGCTACTTCTCATCCTGGACTTCTAAAATTTTCTGCTGTATAAACTTTATTCAGATAAGTTTGAACATTTTTTCAGGAATAAATATAAAATTAAGGCAGATGTGAACTCTCTGCTACCAGTCCCAGCACAGAACTAAACTCTTCTGTAGTAAAATTCATGGATTTTTCTTTGCTCCATCACACTCTGTCTTTCTTTTTGCTGCAGGAAATACTTTTCTAAAAAAATATATGTCTTTATTGAAATACAATTTGGGAGGGGAAAACTACCTACTGTTAGATTTGTGGAAAAATTAATTTACAGTTATCTTGGTTATTTTTAACAAGAGACAATTTTACAATAACTGCAGCAAATTTATCTAAATGATATAACCCATATTTCTAGAATCTAAATCCAAGTGTATGATTTAGAAGAATTTTCTTTAAAGCTGTGCTTTTAAACAGAGACTAAACAACAATTTTCTAATGCTAGGGTAGTTCCTCTCTCTTTTCCATACCTCCCTTGATGAGCCAGAGGATTAACCTTCCTTAACAGCAATTCACTCTTCAGAAAGGATGGTGTGGTCAGCTGTGCTTAAACCTGTGTCAAGTCCCTGGCTAAACAATGAGAATACAGAGAGCTGCTCTGTCTCTGCTCCCGCACCCAGGAGGCTTCAAAGGAGACAGTGCTTTGACCTTGCCCATATGCTGGCCAGCAGACCTGGCTGGTTGAGTTGGCATTCCTCCAGGAACAGAGAGATTCTGCACTGCCCAGGTTCAAGGTCATGTCTTGGAAGCTAAAACAACCCTCCAGTGTTATAGACGTGTGACAAAAACTCATTCCCAGTGAATGTTGCAAAATTGTCCTTTAAAAAAAACCACAGAGTCGATGACTCAAAAGTATCTATCCTACTGTGTTGTTTTGAGGAGGAATTTTGGTATCCAAAATACTGATAAAACAAGGTGAGAAACCTGAATGATAATATTAGAAGGCTTTATTTTTCAGGAAGATGCTGCTTGTTTAACCACCAGCTTTGTTAAAGTATTAACAATAGTCTATTACAAGATTTTCTACAGTGTATTCCATATAATCCTAGGACAGTTGAATCAAGTATTTTGGAAGGGACTTCCAGAGGTCATCTACTTGAACCTCCTGATCAGAGAAATTCTAGGTAGGGCAAGTTGCTCTGGGCCCTGTACAGTGAAATATTTTGTGTCTTCAAGGATGGATATTCCACAGCTTTCTGAACTAGTCCAGTGTCATCTGCTCACAGTGAATGCTTTGTTTCCTTATCAAGTCAGTTTCCTGTATTCCAGAAGCTGTGCCTGTTGTCTCACATACTTCTACAGTACATTTCTGACCTCTGTTTTTTGTTTCAGACCTATGTCTTCTATCATTTAAAAGCATTAATATGTTCCCTGATTCTCTTGTTTTTAAGACTGGACTGAGCAGACCTTGCTGTCTTTTAGTTGTATGCCACAAGTTCCAGGCCTCTGACCATATTAATGCCCCACTTCTAGACTTTCTCCAACCTATCCATGCTCCCTCATACTGCAGAGCCAAAGAATAGACACAGCACTTGATGAGGTTTCATGAGAGTTAAATAGAGAGGAAAAGACAATTTCCTTGGCCTGATCTTTATAGTCTTCCCCAACCATAGTTGAGGTTCTTTGCTGCAGGAACAGATTGCTGACTTATGTTGAAAATATCAATTGAACCTATGCTTCCAAATTGAGCTCTCTCAATAATTCCAGGCATTTAAAATATCTCTACTGAATTTTCAGTTAAGTTTTTATTTCTGCTTTAGAAAGAAAGAATAACAAATTTTTTTGAAACTGCTTGGAATGAAAATTGGGTTTCCCATAAAATGTATTAAATCCACTTTTCAAAGTTTCCAGTCTGTGAAAATACCGTAAATAGGAAAATAGGGCAGATAGGTATGACTGCAGAGACATGTTTAAGTTTTCCTGTCCCCATATGCATGTATCTTATTAACCAAAATTTTTAAGGAGATACAATTTTTTCTAAACAAAATTAAATCTTTCTAGAGCTTCTACTTGTAAAGTAATATAAAGACAACTATATAAGTAAAAGGATTTTTATACAACAGAAGTATATGTATTATGCTGTTGCCATCTTATTGCAAATCTCCTATACCTCTTCAGCAATTTCTCGTGGGCATCTCCTCACAGCACTAACTCCTTCAAAGCACAGCCAACAAACTCCAGCACCCTTCTCAACCAGCTAACCCACTCTTTTGTAGCACTCATCCTCATTAGACACAGCTGTGGCCTGTTAAGGGCAGGCCTGTTCCTAATCTTTCGTGATTAGCACAGCTGCAACTCCTCAGGGGTGAGATTACTTTCTGCACTATCTTTATTTTCTTACATTCTATCCCCCCACATTGCGCCATGACATATAAATGGAAATATTTCTTTGATGCTATACTTTTGCATTTCTGTTAGTTCAATCAACCCATCTAATCACTCAGAATGATGTGAAGCATATTTCATTAAATCAGCTACTGGGGCTGCACTGTACAGGAAACAGGAGTGTATAAACACAACATGCAGCAGACATATAGTTTTGACTAGTATACAACTACACATACAAGCCACAACACCAGATAATACGTAGATACTGAGCCAAACACTCATATAAGGAAAAGGTACAGATATTTCCTTCTCTTTCTTACGTAAAAGGTATTGTCAAAGCACTGTGTATTAGCCATGACTCTAAATAAGCAGTTCTGGGGGATTACACAAAATTGTTCTATTCTTCTGTACATGTGTTGCTACTTGAAGTACGGAACTGAAAGAAAGCTTTGTCCATCACATTCAGTGGCTGATGTTTATTTGTTTGTTTTGCATCGTTATTGTCACCACAGTTTGAAAATAAAGGAATATATTTCTGAGTCTCAGTTTCATAGGAATATAAGATAATTATGCAATTAGTTGATGCATTGATTATGCATTTAGATTATGCACTTCTGTTGATGTTGCAGCTCTTAATGAAACTGACATTTGATAGACAATTCTGTAGTGTTTACTGCCCCCCTTAATTTTTTTTCATGACAGAGTCTGTCCATAAGGGTTAATATTAATGGCATAGGACTGCTTGTAAATCTTAGAAAAGTATTTTTCAGTGTATGCCACTGTGGGAGTTGTGTCCACAGAGAAAAAACTAGTAGAAGCAGGAAACAAAGTAGGCATCTGGTGAAAAAAATATTTATTTGTCTACACAACAGTAATATGAAAGGATTTTTTTTAATAACCAGCTATTGTCACATATAGGTAAAGCCTTACAAAAGAAAGGCCTTGTAAAATCATAGTTCTGGCCTTGTTACTTCAGGAAAGTTCCCATGAGAAAGGAATGGTAACAGTGAGAATCAGCTTGCATATCAATTTACTCTTCGTGGAAAACAATTTGCACCTGTGAGGAGAAAAGATTCTGCCAGTGTGAAACATCTTCTTCCCAGGGGACAAAAATGTAAACAGCTGTAAAGAGGAAAGCCCTTGGCACATATGCACACAAATAGCTACTAACCAATGAACTGAGTGGAGAAAGGCTACTGACCAATTGGAATTAAGCTCAGTGCCTTCTGATAACCATATAAATATGGGCTATGAACACTAAAATGTGGCTTTTGCTGCTTGAACTTTGAAGAGTTGTGTCTGTCTTTGTCTGTGCTCACAGTGCCAGCTATGACTTTTTTCTGGTCAGCAATCCTGGTGAGGAAACTGGCTTACAGAACCTATGATCTGAAATGAATCAGATCTAAAGGAACAAAGACATATGCATCTAATCCCCTTCAGTATCTCTCTTGTTCTTTGAAGAACCTGGCAAACCATTCCCGAGTTCTGTATCACTGAAAAGGTTGCACATCCAAGGGGAGGATGAATTCATCACCAGGTGATTTTTGGGTCCTTTAGCATGACTTCTGAGCAGTCTCTTTGACAAAGAGTTGGAATGGAACTTATGAGGTGGTGAACTTGTGACTGAGATTTCCATCCTGTTGAGGACTTTTGATGAACCTTCTCCCTCTTTCAGAAGCCCAGTAGTTCTCAAAGTACTAAAGGACATTTCTCCTAGGCATAGCAGAGTCTTACCTTGAGTCACCACCAGCCTTCTTCAGCTCATTTGTCTTCTGTTCCTTCCCTAATTACTTCGTCTACACTTGGCCTATTTGGCAGGTATCTCAGGAGGAAATCCACATGGATCAGACCATTAGGCTCTTTTAAACTGCGGCCTGAGGTAGGGGTGAGACACCTCCTTGTATTAGTCATACTTGTTTCCTTTCAGAGTGTTGAAAGGTCACCTGTACTTTAGGTTCTCAATGAAATCAGGTAGGAAAAATTCCCAGATCACATACCTTGTGTTTCTTTCTCAGTACTGATGATAAGGAAAAAAAAGGAGTCTTACATTTTCATTGGATTTGTTTAGCTCATGGATCTGAAACAATTTTTTTGAAAAGAACTGATGGAGTAATTGCAAATAAGTCTATAAAGGTAGATTTTTCTCTGCTGAGGTTTGAAAAAATACTTTGATAATCACATAATTTCCTTCACTATCACAAATCATTGAAAAGAAGATCATTTTATAAATAGAAAATTTTAGAGCCTATCAGATCACCTCAGATGTCATGACAGTCTGTCTCTTCTTAATTTGAATTTGTCAGACCAGTTACCTTAATAGCTGCATATGCTGCCTGTACAGCACTCACACTGTGACTTGACAGAAGGATGTTTGACAAAAGGACCCCAATGATACTCAAATGATTTTAAGATATCTACTTTGGAGAAAAACAAAAATCTTGACATGCAGGTTTTTTTTTTTTGGCCTGAACTTCACAAATATCAAACAACAAATCCTAGGAGAAAATGCTATTGGAAACTTTATTTATCCAGGTGCCTCTTTAGCCAGGTAATTAACACTTACTGTGGATGTTGAATGTCATCATGTATATAATCCTTCATGAATCTTGTTTGTCCTCTTCTCAGATTGTCCTCTTGTCCCAGGTCTTGACTTCTGGTGAAGATTTTCAAACTATCAAGGCAGTATTTCTCTAGTTTTAACAGGAATTAAACTTCCTTTATCTCCGCTGATTTGAATCTCAGTCTTCCATCTGTTAAGCGTTGTGAAGACATTGCTTTCTCACACACAGGAGTTGATAAAGTCAGTGACACTGTAATTTTAGGATGTTTTCAGATACTTATGGTAATGGGAGCTCTATATGTAAATAAAATAATGAATTTGCTATACTGAAAAAAACCCAACATCTCCTACCAGGAAGACCACAATAGAGCTTTAAAAATCAATTAAATGCTTATTTTGGAGCTTGCATGTATTATAGCATACACTTCAAATTGACCTAGTCTTCTCTTACACTAGGAAAAAGTAGATGTTTCACGTTATAGAAAATCAAGTGTACATTGACAATGTCATTTGGAAGTCTTACTGAATCATACATGTGACACTGTGCCTTTAGGGCACCACAGAAGAAAAACGCATCTTCAGTTTCCAAGAACACACCTACTTATCACTAGTTTCACTAAATAACAGTAAGATTTATAGATGTATGAGCCCATCTAATTAATTACATAAAAAAGAACTATAATTGAGAGATTAGTAAAGGGAATTTGAGCTTAACTTTTGCCTCTTCCTCTCTTGTCCAAATTGTGAGAATTGTCTTTTCTTCCATGTCTGACAATAACTCAGACTAACTAATAATAAGTTGGTAGGTACATTTTTACTTGGTGTTTTCCTTTTGTTGATTTTTTTCATCCTAGCACAAAAACCAGTGACATCCTCGTCCCAACCCCAACAATTTTAAGTACTGTTTTTGCTTTTTTCCTACTTCAGGTCTTTTGGATATCACCCAAGTAGTATATGAAAGGTCACTAGGCCAGTAAGGTACAGTCCAGATGAGTCTCTAAATTAAGTGCTGTTTACAAGTTGCTTCAGGTATATTTCTTCTAATGCCTCTAATGGAATATGATGGCTAAACATCTCTCTTAAGTCCTTCTGACAATGAAAGCTAAGCAAGAAACAAATTTGACCTGGTTCTATCAGTTGGAAAGGGGCTTGGTGTAGCATACCACTGGTTTTACTTCCAGTTTTGGAAGTAAATTTCTTTAGGCCTTTTCTTGTCCCAGATCAGATCACTTTAATGTAATGGTTTACATAATCTTCTCCAGAAAGAGACCAGAAATGCAAGATGGTGTCTGAACAGTGACCCCACTGCTACAATTACCCTGTCTAAAATCAATTCCATACCGAAATATTTTGGAATAATTTATCTCAGAAGAGTTTCTTTCAAATAATTCATATAGAGGCAGCCAGACATCGTTCAATCCATCTGAGTTTATCAGAAACCACAGGGTGTCCATTAGTTTTGATACCCAAAGAATTGACAGGTCTTTGTTATTTTGCTGTCTGCTCTGCAGGGGTACTTACCATGAGGTGAAACAAGCATTTCTCTTCAAGGAAGGTAGAGTTTTGTTACATATCTTTTCCTGCAGCCTAACTTCAAAACAGCTTTCACAGCCTTTCTGTACCCAGCCAGTGCTATAGTATAGTGTAGGCATTTGTTTTACAAGTTGTGTTTTATGACTGAACTCACACAGACAATAGAACTCCAAATACCAAATCTGTGACAATTGCTTTCAAAAATTCACAGGGCAAAAAGGTCGTAGGGCAAAGCAGACATTATTCTAGAGCAGGGACATTTACGCTTAGACACAATTTGTGACTGAGTCTCAGAAAATGAAAACTATTGTGTTATATTGTAAATGGGGTATGGGAGAAAACAGCCTAAGAGCAATGTGGTGTTTACAGCCTTCTTATATTTTATATTAGGAAATTGTTTTTTCTTTTTCTTTGCATTTAAACTTCTACATCAACTTTGATTTTCTTGAAAGATTGAGCAAACTCTTTGGTGGAAGTTCACACTTGCTTTTCTGCAGAGAACAGACAGAGCAATATTTCAGTCTGATCACTGATTTACACTTCATTGTGTTAATCATCATGTGAACTGCTGATCCATGTGGCTAGTTATAGCAGCAAATTTTATTGCCTTTTGCTCAGGAAAGTTGTTAATAAAAAACCCACTTTCTTGTCAGAAAGGTAGTATGAAAAACGTCTTGTGGGTTTTTTGTTCACTTTGTATTAATTTCCTTTCTCTTTCCAAAGCAAGAATGAAATTAGCATTGGTTCTTTAAATGAGAATTGACTTGTGTTGTGTTTTTTGTTCTTGTTGCTTAGCAGCAGCAATGCTGGCACATGGGTGGGTCTGCTTCCAGAGCACTTCTACTGGGATTTGAGCTCTTCAGGGCATTTTCGACATTAGCGAGAGAATGTTGAATCAGATGTGCTTTTAAAAAAACCCAAACAACAAACCAAGATCCCGAACTTAAGTTCTCCTAGGCGTCTTTAGGTGATGCCTGCCATGCAAGACAAATTCATAGGTCATGGTGCCAATGCACTTTTTAATTCAGTAGTTGCATATAATTTTTTTTGTGCCTTGTTTTATGCAAACAAGACAAATTCTATAAACTAAATAATTGGAGAATCTGACAAGATTAGAAATCTAAAGATGAAAATTAAACATGTAAATTTTTTAGGAGTATCTATCATTAGGTGGTTGAAGCTGTAAGAGATTAACACTTCTATTTGCTATGAAAGTCTAAACCCCCGAAAGAGAGGGGAATTCAGACCTTCTTTCTCATCTTTGCCTGTCTGTATGCCTACAAAGATAGCATGAAATCAATATCCTTTCTCTATGATTTCCGGACTTTGAAACATATTTATATGCAGCATCTGGCTGCTGGAGGTCACAGAAGATTTGTTTATATCTATTTTGCTACAGCTTAGTTGCTTTAGAGGATTTAGTAGAGGAAGAAACTTCAGATTCTCTATATATCTGCATTACATATACAAATACATGTTCATTGAAAAAGAGGAATATGCAGGAAAATATATTTAGGTAACTAACCAACTAAGTTTGTTGCAGTAGGAATGGTTGTATGCAGACCAATGACCAGCAGTATATTAATGTTGGATATAATGTAAAACTATTTTGGCCCCTATAGGGACATAAATATTTAAAATATTTTAATGGGCCATTAAGTTAAATAGGCCATTTCTGTCCATTTAAAAAATAATTTAAAATATTATAAATTTTTAACATTTTTCCAAACTTTTAAAAAACCCACTTATTTTAAAAATTTTAAAAAAGTTGTTGAGATGCTTTTCCAATCATATCAATTGTGATCATTCAGGAGGACGTGTTGGCTAGGTTTAGAAGACAGAAAGTAGATACAGAATGGATTACTCAGTTCTGCAATTTGTAATAAGTTTGTCTTTCTCAGACATTCCAAACCACTTCTGTTTTGCCCAATATTAAAGCATGAGTTTAAATTGCATTGACTGAACTAGTTTGAAGATTTTTATGGACAAAATAATCCCTTATTGCCACCCCTGTGCATCCAAAATTATGTGTTACTAAGCATCTGTCAAAATGAACTAAGTTTTTTTGTCTAAATATTTAAATCACTAGGGAAAATATTTCAGACTTGTAAATGAAAAAACGTAGCACACTGGAGAGTGATATTATGTTGTGGTTATTACTTTGTCTGCAAAAAAATCAATACAAATGGCATGAACCTGTAGCAAGTAGAATAAGAAATACATTTTAGGTTGGATGATGTTTATTTACCTGTCAGCCCTGTATATTCATATGGGTTATTTGGTATGCTAAGGATTTTATGGAGTAGTTCACTCAAGTCCACACTAATGGATGGTCTGAGGCAGGTGGAGCAAGCAAATGTACTTTATTTACCATTAGTAGCATTATAAATATTTTAGACAGTTGAATACTTGTTTCCAGTAAATTTCCTAACTTTATTTCAGCCTTATTTTAATGCCTACAAAACTACTTCCTTACCTAACTCTGGTAAACCAGTATTATTTCTGTGGGCAAAACATTTGTTATTTGGAACTTATCTACATAAAAGTCAAACCTGTTATCCATACCTGCCTTTTGTAAAGATGCTCTGTAAGTGAAAGTCAATTACCTCCTAAGGCAAAAAGCAGTGACCTATGTCAAATTTTTCTTCCCATTAATTACTTTTTTTCTTGATTGTTAGATCAATACATTATGTATTGTTTCTGCATTTCTGTTTCTAAGACAAATTAGAACCACACTTGCTGTTAGCTGTTTTCCAAAATGATGAACTTTCCCAACTGGTAACTTTCTTAGATGAGCTTACTTGGAAATAATGTAAAAGTATTCAATTCTAATTGACCTTCTGCACAAAGATACCTTCTTTTCCCTATCAAAAGATGGCATGCTGATCACCGCAGTATTTGGTTAGATCAAAGGAAAGGCCTTTTATAGCCATTTATAATTAGAATGTGTAATGAAGTCTTCCTTCAGCTCCAGTTCAAATACAAACTGAATGCTTCCCAGGGTCAAGGCTCCTGCATTGCAAAAGTCAGTCCTGGATCTGAGCTGAGGAATGTGAGAAATTCACAAGTCTAGCCAATTAGTCTGGCAAGAGTAATCACTGACTAATCATCAATCATACAAAGTCTCTGCTTTCATGACTCATTCTTTTAACCTCCAATCTATCAGGTGCCATGCTGAGTCCTGCAATCACATCATTATTTTGTTTGCAAAGAGGAAATCAGGAAACAAAATGCAGTAAAGGGTTTGTTTCAGAAAAAAAACCAACTATTTTGAGCTAAAATTAAATGCACTATTCCTAGCTGACTTTCCTATTAAACATTAATTGACTAAAAACTACTTGTAAATAAATCATTGTTCTGGGTACCCAAAGGCATATTTTATAAGGTCAATCTCTTTGTTAGATGGCCATATGAAGACTGAAGAATTGGTAATAAGTAATGCACTATATTATTGAGTCTCAATCTCTGCCATAAACATCTTGTTTCTCACCAGTCTCTTGGGGAGATCCACCTTGAAAGAAACACCCTCTCCATACATGCCCATCAAAATAAGGTCCATATGCAAAATTCACATATTTTTTTTCACTTTCCCACAAATGTGACTATTTTCTAGAAATTTGAATTTGTTTTATTTATTCTTCCATGGCATGCGAGATTATTCACAGCCATATTCAAAACATTTTCTTTTCAAAGGAATGTTTTAAAGAGGCAAGAGAATTATTATTCATTTTTAATCAAGTGTATAAAGATATTTTCTGGGACGTCTTGAGGTATGGAATGTACCCTGAAGTATGGAAATGTATTGTTTCTATGAGAAGTTATTTATTTGGGGCTTTTTTAAGATGCCATACCAGAACATTCTTGTTGGCCAGAGTAATGCCAGTGCAATTCAGAAAAAATGAATAATAGCAACTAATTTTTATTTGGTGACCACACATGAAATTTCTTGTGGTTCAACAATGACAGTTAGTGATCTTGAAAACTGCTGTCTTAAAGACGGACCCAAGGAGAGTATTTTTTAAATAGAAAAACTTAATACTGTCCTACTATGGGGAAATTACAATAATGATTTCAATTTCAGGGCCCTTTGTCCAATTCATTTTTTCAAACATTATGTCTCTACAGATTTTATAAAATATGTTACAGTCTGCAAAAAGATTTTATGGTCAAAGGTTGCAGAATAATTCAATATTTTCACTTATACAGTCTCTACTTATCTCCTTTGACAACTCTTCATTGTGATAAAATATATGGGAATAAACAAATACAGTGAATGCCTATCCTAATTTGTCAGCTTTAAATGAACCCTGCTCTCTATCAGTATTTGTAATTAAAGTGAGCACATTGTTATTAGAAGTAATGGCATAGTTGGTAATTTTTATTGATTAACAACATACACTAGAAAGAGATAAAAGACCAATCTAATTGTTTGTGGATTATTGTTTCCTGTGCAGTCATTACGCTGGGTCACACTGAAATAAGGGATACATTTCTCAAAGAGAGCAAATATTGCTTTTTATTAGCTGAGCCAAATGTTTGTGAATGCTGGTAGAGAAACATAGATGCAGGTCTTCCTAGGTACACAAATAAAGACTTATGGGCAGGAGTCGAGTTGTAGACCCAAGAATACTGAGACATACCAGGAGGACACATTTGTCAGTAAAAGGATGAGTGATAGAACCAAAGAATCATTTGGTCAAAAGGGACTCCTTATATCAGCTGGTCCCACCCTTGGCTCCAAGCAGGGGAACTGCAGTGTTTGTCAGGTTGCTCAGGTTGCTGCTTTTCCAACATCTCCATCAGCTAAGGTTCTGACATCTCTTTGGGCAATATACCATAGTATATGGCTGCCCTCATGGTGACTTTTACTTCTCAATATTTAGTAGGAATTTATTTAATAATACTTCTCCAAATGGAGTTTGAGTTGCTCTCCATGAGTGTCCAATATGTAGTTGAAGACATCAGTAAAATATTTGACCTTTTCTTACAACTAAACAAACCCAGCTACGTTAGTGTCTTCTCTTACATCCTGTGCTCCAGCACACTGGCCAACCTGGTGACACTCCATAGGGCAATCTCCTGTTTGTCTGCTTTGTGTTGCGATGGCTCCAAACTGGACAGAGTGCTCCAAATGCAGATTGATAAATGCAGACAGAAGGGAATGATAATTTTACTTTATTTCTGTTCGTATTGTTATTAATCATTTCTCTCTTTTTCACTTTACATGTACTTTTGCACATAATGGCATTATTTTGCTTCTTTTCAACAATGATAATGGTGAACCCAGGCCCTCCATATGTGCTTGTTTTGGCTGAGATAGAGTTAATTTTCTTCACAGTAGCTTTTATGGGGCTTTTGCATTTGTGCTGGGAACTGTTGATAACACTGAGATGTTTTAGTTATTGCTAAGCAGCACCTACAGAAAGTTACAGCCCTTTTTGCTCCTCACACCACCCCACCAGTGTGAGGATATCCCTTTGGAAATTTGGGTTCAGATGTCCCAGCCAAGTCTCCTCCCAACTCCTTGTGCATACCCAGCCATCCTCAGTGAGGCTGAGACAGGGGATCCCAACTTACAAAGGGATATCCCACACCATGTGTATCATGTTTGGCATATAAAGCTGCTGGAAGAAGAAAGGGGAGATGTTTGAAGTGATGGAATGTGTCTTCCCTAGTCACAGCAATGTGTGATGGAGCCCTGCTTTCCTGGGGATGGATGAACACCTGCTTGCCCATGGGAGGCAGTGAACAAATTCCTTTTTTTGCTGGACTTGCATGCACAGCCTGTACTTTACTTATTAAATTGTCCTTACCTCAACCCATGAGTTTTCTCATTTTTTCTCTTCTTCTCTCCCTCATTCCGCTGTGAGGGGAATGAGTGAGAGGCTGGGTGGTTCTTAGTTGCCAGGTGGGATTAAATTATGACACTATCCAAAGTAATTCAGCTTCTAACTTTATTTCCAAACTAAAATTTATTCTGATGAGAGCATTGTCTAATTCTTTTATTGTAAGTAAATACATCTGTACACCCCTAGAAACCAACAGTATATTACAGAATTGGTCACTTAGTTACTGCAACGGAATTCATTTTACAAAGTTTAGAAGTAGTTCTCAAAACTCTCTATTTTCCTTGCTTTTGTAATAGAGTTATGTTTAGATTCCAGGTGTTCTGTGAGACATGATGAGAACTTTAGGATTCTGGAAACAAAATTCAAAATTTTTGGGTCAGATTCCATGTGAGCAGGACCTTAAAGTGGTCACTATCCTTTTGAAGAAACTTCATTTCAGGTACTGTCTAATAGGATCCTTAGAACACACAGTTAATGTGAAAGCAGATATTTGCTACCTTGAAGAAACTGACTTATGCCCAGTTGTTATGCACATGCTAGAAATGTTGAACTGCGAATCCACCAATGATCAGCTGAAGAGGAAAAAGAAGTAATGCCAACAGTGAAGAAAACAGATATAATTTCTCATCTCCCTGCTAACTTCAGAGAAACACACAAGTTCTGAAAATTTATGGAAAAGAAAGGGATGAGAATGCCACTAGATAAAAGAAAAAAAGAAGTAGACAAAATAGGGGTTGGAAAACTCCTCTCTGATATAGATAAGGGAAGGTTAGGTAAGAAAAGGTAAATGTCTCTGCTTGTTTGAGAAAAGGGTTCACAAGGTACTAGTCAGTAGGTTTGGCATGGACTGGTTTCTCTTTTTCTAATGTGGCACCTACCTAAATTTTGCACAAATAATTAAAAATTCATTTTAGCCAGAGGAGAGACAGAAGAACCCTGACCTCATAGTGTACTGGCTGGGATAGTTAAGAGATGCAGCATAAGGTCATAGGCTCAGTCTGAAGTCTCAGCCTTGGGACTGTGCTAGGATGACTCTTCATTTTTTCTTTGAAACGTTCTACTACAAACTAAAGAGATATGATTGTTCATAAAAAATTCTTCAAACTAATTTGTTTTTGCTGACAATTTTAGTTCTGACAAGTCACTGTTTTCTAACTAAAAAATAATTTTAGAAAAACCGCCCTTCTCCATTTTAACTACAAAATTTATTTCTGAAATGATCCTAACTTTGATACCTGTTTTGCAGTCATTTCAGTGGAGTAAAATTACTTGTACCACAGAATTTCATCAACACAGATGAAAAATCTGAGTGAGAGGCATAATAAATAGGTACAGCAGTATTTTATAGCTCAGACAAGCTATATGCCAGAGGAGTGGAGATATTCATAATCCTGAACTCTGCAATTGAATAGAGCTGGAGTTATGGATTGTGGCAATGGCAACACACTTTAGCATTGTTTTTTTTCTGAGGGTTGCTGGGTTCAAGAATATTAAATTTCTGAGTGAACCAATCATGCTGGAGATTTTGCTGTATCAAAAGTATCAGACATTTTTTATTCCTTCATATGACCACAGCTGAAGCAAGAGAAGACTCTTCAACTGTTAGGCTTTTTTACTCTCTAGCATACAAACTACAGGATGATAATGATAATGATGATGATAATGATAATAATGATAATAATTTTATTTTATTTTAATGTATATACTAAGATATTTCATATTAATTGAGAATATGCATAGTATTTTGTTTGGGTTAAATGTCATAAAATGAACATTATTTTAATTTTGATAGATGTGTTAAATAGAGGTAATTTAAAATATTGGCATATATCAATGTGATCTGCAAAATTACCTGCAAATTCTCTTTATTCTTTTCTGTAAAAAAATTACCTTTTTTCAGGTTTTCTTATGTCTAGGAAGTATTAATCTATTTAATCTCTTACTCTTTGCATTTCTTTAAAAAAAATTCTACATATTTTTAAATTGAAATTGATACAGAAGAATTTGTGTTACCTGTATGATCATTAAAGCCAGGATTTTTTAATGATAATAACAAAGATTGGTTGATTCAGTCCATTTTATTATAACACAGCTAAGAACCATCTTGCAGGATATCTGATCACTTTTGGTCTGGCTTTCTTTTATTAGTTTTTTTATGCTTAGTAATTATTCTGTTTTCTACTGGAGAACTAAAGTTAAAAGAAAAAGCAAATAAAAATTCTGGCATACTGAATACACAGCTACTTCGTTTTTTACCTAGTTTGCTACATCAGGTGTGTGCAATACGTAACATTACAAATAGAATCCACTTCTCCTGTCTTCTCTGTTCAGTTGCTCAGCCAAGAAAAATCAAGGAGAACTAAACAGTATATTCTGAATCAGTATTTTACAGAGTCATAAAAGAATGAGTTGGAAGGGACTTATGTGGGTCATTTACTTATTCCAGCCTCCTATTTTAACCAGGACTGTTACACATTTTAGAACAGTTTAGCAGTGGTTTTGTCGAGCCAAACCTCGAACTCCAAACAGGTTCATTAATGTCTGTACAAAAGCTCCCAAGCTGGATTTTGTGACTGCTACTGTAATTACACCTCATGACATTCCAGGTTCAGCCTCACCAATGCTAAACAGAGTAGACTTAAAATTCTTTTCAGACTTCTGTCTAAACTTTGCCAAACCCAATATCTGACACTTACCTTGCAATAGGTGAGAGCTGCTAATTCACACTCATCTCGGCTCTGTCACCTGGCATGAAAACCACTCCTTAAAATCTGGCATCAAATTTTCTGAGGGTGCACTCTATCTCATTTCTAGATCATCAGTGAAAGTATAGAAAAGATACATATAGCATGTAAGTAACATTGTTTGTGATCTCTTTCAGCTGTAATGGTTACCATTTTCACTTCCAGTCCAGCAGCAACCAAGTTATCTCCAGAGTAATTAACATGCTAGTTTCTGTTTCCCAAAACAATACCTTTTTATCATGTGTTTTGTAGCTTACTGTGTCTGATGCCTAAAATTTATGAACATCCACTTAGCCTCTTGCAAATTCATTAGTCCTTGGTGGTAAGAAATGAGGTTTCCACTATCAAATATCTCAAGGTATTTTCACATTGAATGGATAATTAAGAGGTTTCCTGAGCTGAAAAGCAGTGTGAAAAGCAGAGAGATTTCCCAGACCAAGGCCACTGCTGTCATTCTTCAAACACTCATAAAATGGTTTGGGTTGGAAGGGACCTTTCAAAATCACTTAGTCCAACACTCTGGCAATGAGCAGGGACGTCTTCAACTAGATCAGGTTGTCCAAAACCCCAGGCAATCTGACCTTGAATGTTTTCAGGAATGGGGAATCTACCACCTCTCTGGTCAACCTGTGCCGGTATTTCAGCACCCTCATTGTAAAAAATGTGTTTTTTATATTTAGTTTGAATCTACCCTCTTCTACTTTAAAACCATTACCTCTTGTCCTGTTGCTACAGACACTACTAAATAAATCATTCCCCTAAAGCCCCCTTTAAGTATTGAAACACTGCTATGTCTCCACAGAGCCTTCTCCTCCAGGCTGAGCAAACCCAGCTTTCAGCCTTTCCTCATAGGACAGGTGCTTTATCCCTCGGCTCTTTTTTGTGGATCTCCTTTATATCTGCATCAACAGGTCCATGTCTTTCCATGGATCACTGAAGACTCCAAAGCTGAATGCATTACTCTAGGTGGAGTCTCATGAAGCAGAGGCAGAAAATGCAGGTCCCTTGACCTGCTGGACACAATTCCTTTGCTGTGTCCCAGGATGCAGTTGGCTTTTTGGGCTATGAGACCAGAAAACAGGCCATTGCTGCAGGCTCCTGCTGTTGATTTACCAAACTAGGAAGACACTCTAGATGGAGACCAGACCTTTTGCTGGATTAACTTAATGCATCTATCAAAGACAAGAAATATCTGTAAAAGAAGTAAATTTATGCTTTGGAGGTAGGATTGGTGTAAGTGCAGCAAGTAAAGTAAAATGAAGAATTTATGGCAGCAATACTTTAATGGATCCAGTTTCTAGAAAAGTGCTACTGTAATCAGTAGAAGCTCTTATCTAGAAAGCCTTACATGCTGCCCCAAACTGCTCCTCTTTTAACCTTTAGTATTTTTATAAAATCTATATTTATCGTGTAAAATCATATCTGTTCCTTATTTGATCATGTTTCCCCAGGCATGTGGTAAGAAACCAGTTCTTCTGGTGTTTTCTCTAAGGCCAGATTGTTCTCTTTAAAACAAGGTAGGAGGGATTGCCAACTATGCACTTCAGTACAACAGCATATGCTGATCAGGGGAGCTCAGGATGTAATTACATATGTTGTTTTATCCTATATTATGTCCTACTATTTCCTTACATTTTGTATTTCAGTTGGAACTCAAAATCAAACATATAGATCAATTACTGGTATTCCCTGTTGATGTTCTATTCCTAGGCTCCCAAATCAGCTCTGTTACCTAATTAGTATATTTCTCTGCATTAGCCTTAAATGATTGCAGTCAAATACTCTTTTTCAAATACTCTTTTTATTAAGAAATATTTCCTGCAATCTTTTTTTTTTTTACTTAGCCCTATAGCGTAATTCAAAACAAAAAATTGCAGCAAATGAAACAAAAAATTGCAGCAAATTCAATCTAAGACGAAGGGTGATAAACTATTCAGGACTCCCCTGATTCATAATCTAATTATGTTCTCAGTTAGCTAAGGCATGTCTGGTCTAGGAATGAAAATCAGTAGTTCTCAGTTAGCTAAGGCATGTCTGGTCTAGGAATGAAAATCAGTAGTATCTGTTGTTCTCAGTGCAGAGTGTAAATGTTTGACACACTGTGGAGTCACTGAGTAACCGAGGTGGAATGGCACCTCTGGGGATTGTCTTGTCCAACCTCTGTTCAGAGCAGGGTCAGCTAGAGCACGTTGGCCAGCAAGGGTTTTTCCAAGGATGGAGTATTTCCCAGGATGGATAGTTTACTATTGAACTGAGAAGCTTCTTGCAGCGTTTGACCACCATCACAGTGAAACCCCCTCCTATTTTAAAGTGGAATTTCCCATAATTCTATTTGTGTCTGTTGCCACTTGCTCTGTTACTGGGTACTGCTGAGAAGAGGCTTTCTCTGTCTTCTTGAATTCTCGGCATCCAGGATTCTTTTATAGATATCAATGATATCTCCCCTGTGTCTTCTATATTTTTGTATACTGTGAATATTGAGGGGGTGTGTTATCAGACAGACAGAGGCACAAAAGAAATATTGTTCCATACTGCAAATACAATATTTAATCTACAAGTATCTTGCATACAATGCACATTCACTTACACAAAAAACACCTTGCAAGTTCTGATAGCCAAAGTAGAGGATATTTCTGGTTTAAAACTGAGATTCCCAGACTTGTAGAGGTGTACTTTGTGGCTCTGCCTCTTCCACAATGTCCTGCCTCATTTACCTTCTACCTCTATCACTGATTTCACTATTATGGGCACTCATTCCTTTCCTGTACCTACACGGCCATGTGGCTCAGCTTGTTTCAGAAAATGGTATAAGACCTGGAGTGACCCTGTCTCTCTTCTGTTCAACTTCTTAGTACCACACCACTAAGGATCGCTCTCATCTTTCTTCACCCTATATTTTTTTAATGGATGTCAATCCTGAAGACCCAGAACAGCAGCTGAGCAGTCCCTGTGTGTTTTAGTCAATACCATCCCATAGAAGACACTTTAGCTTTTTTATGTGGTGCTATTATAATGATAATAATAACATGGTTTGGAAGTTTCAGTCTCTGAAAAGATGAGGCTGTGTCAGTGACAGTTGCTCCCAAGCCAATTGCCTCCTCTTTTCAGTAGCAGTTAATTAGCTTTGACAGGGCACTGTGTTTAGGAGACTCCAATAATTCTAGTTCTGGAGCCAGCTGAGGAATCTGTGAATGGTATAGACATACTCTGTATATATATATTCTCTACATAACTTTCCAGCACTCCCTTAAAAAAACCCCAACTTTCACTTGCAGAATAGACTTAGGTGCTGTGCCTGGTGTGAAAGAATGCTGGAATTGGTCCCGAGGTGAGGATGTTGACAAGTGGATATTCTGTACGTGTTGTTTTGGGTCACTAGACAGGTTCTGCTGTTATGTGCTCTGTAACATCTTTAGGATGTCTTTGCTTTCCTTCCTCTGGGCCTGTTCTGACAACCAGTGATGCCTGTTTTCTGGTGTCACACGCAAGTCCTATATCACACATAAGATATTAAGAGGATTCTTGTACATATTATTGTGAACAATTCTCAGAGATGGTTTCTGTACATACAGAAACATCTCTTGCACATTTATTCGAGAAAAATGGAAGAAATACCATCAAATTCAGGGGCTCTTTGTTTCTAGAAACATTTCAAGCCTCAGAAATGTGTTGAAGTTTTTTTTTAATTACAGTGTGATTGAAAACAAAATAACAAAAGAAACGTGGGGCATCAATGCAGTAGGCATTGCTCAAATTTATTGGGAAATGAGAGTCCTTGTCCCACAGGATTATTCTCTCTGATGCTGATCTGGCAGAAAGAGCCATCTCTCTCAGCCCTGAATGGGAAATGTTGATACTTCAGCTTTCTGTCACAGTCAATTCAAGTGGAGCCCAATACAGATACACACATCTGTGTAAACTGTTCTTTGTTTTGCTTCCTAGGATAATTAAGTAAAAGCCTACTAGATGAGCACAATTACTCAAAATTAATCACTTTCAAGCTAGTTAAATCATGACAGATTAATTGCTTGTATCTATTCCTACATTTGGATTTGTTTTATCAGCAGAAATACTCAAGTAGCTCTCCTGTTCTGGTAAATCATTGCTCTTTTTACGAGAAAATTGTAACTATTTGTTGATTATAATCAATTATTATTTAAATTAAATTTTAAAAATAAGGTGGCTTTTATTGCATTTTGAATGGATGATATTTGGCTACACTTATCCCAAGCAAATTTTTAAATTTTGTAAGTGTTCAAGGCCAGGCTGGATGGGTATTTGAGAACCCTGGTCTAGTGAGAGGTGTCCCTGCCCAGGATCTCTAAGGTCCCTTCCAACCCAAAACATTCTATAATTCTGTGATTATTCTGATGCCACTTAGCTTCTTTCTGACAATTTGAGGCATGTAATGACACTCTGGGAAAGACAGTCTGACATTAACATTGCATGTACTTTATGAAAGAGGATAGGTCTCAGTTTGTAGAGGCAGTTCAGGAATTTAAATACATGATGATTCTATGATATAAGGAAGAAATTTTTTTACATTGAAGGTGGTGAAAAACTGCAACATCTTTCCTAGAGAAATGGTGGATACCCCACCCCTGGAAACACTTGAAGTCTGGCTGTGAATCTAATTTAGTTTAAAATGCTTCTGCTCATTGCAGGGGAGTTTGAACTAAATTACCTTTATAGGTCGCCTCCCACACAAGAATGTTTATGATTCTATGATTCTGTGATTCTGTTTCAAGCAAGTTTGGTATTTTATAATCTCTGGCAATGAGATTTCACATTAATTATTTGGACAGTCAAGAAAGTAGCTTCTGTGTATTACTAACATGTGAAAGATCTGTTACTTATTTGCTTTAAGCCATGCAAAATTTTTCTCTGTGAAGAGCACTAACAGTCTGTCAAGGTTTGAAGTCACCTTAAATTTAGCCATCCAAATGTTAAGCTTGTAAATTATTCTGGTTATCTCATTCTGCAACCACTGTAAAGGAAATGAGAGAGGCATTGTCAAAGGATGATTGATTCCACCTAGAAAACCATACTGTGATCACATTAATTATTTTTTCTTAATGGTTAAAGTTATGTAAGATGAATACAAGCACTTGTTGCTAGTACCAAAGACTGCAAAGAAAGATTATGTCTGCTGAGCAGATCTTGTGAGGTTGGATGAGAAATCTGATATTCTGTCTCTGACATTATATGGTAGTTTATGCTCTCTTTTCAGCTTAGAAAGGTAAACTCTGTCCTCTGTAGGCACATCTCTCTCTACTGACTCTAAACAGTCCAAGGACCTCTTAGTTTTGATGTCTTGCTTTAAAATATCTTTTGTTAAATTAATGCCATTCACAAGGTCTAGAAAGTCAGATGGTTATTTAGATATTATTGTGGTTTTGGGTTCTGGGCAATTACTTACTGCTAGAAAACATTTAAAAGCTAGAATAAATGTCTGAACCTGTCATTTTTCAAAACATGACTTTAAAGTTTATGTTTTCAACTAATGAGTTTACAGATTTTAATGTTAAAAATCCCCTCAGCTTTCTAATACATAGAATGATAATAAACATTAGAAAAGCTAATTCAAATGGATGCCAAACCCTCTGGATTTTACTGTTATTGTTTCAAGAATGTAGTACTGCAAGGTTAAAAAAAGATTTGAAAGGAACCAAAACCTTGACAATCTTGAATTATATTTTTGGGTTCAAATAGAAGTCACTAGAAAAATAGCTCCTGTGTCAGGGGACAAGTGGGAAAAGTATAATGCTAAAGAAAAAGAAAAGGATACCTTAAATATATATATATTAAAAATTCTCAGTAGAAAGTAACAGGCTGCTGACCTAGAACAGATTGAGATTAATGACAAGTGGTTCTGCTATTGTATTGATCAGTGCCTGTGGCTATTCAGTAGGTGATAAAACACAGAACATTGATTGGGGCTACTGGCAAAATGTTTTATATGTCAAAGCTTCACCACTTTTTTAAAAGCTCAAAATAATTACTTGTATACGATGGAATATATGCATAAACACATAGAAATAAAGAAATAGTCATGTCTATGTAATAAAATGTTTAAAAACTACTGGCAAAGGCATTTGTTCAGTAGTACAAAGCCATTTAGGTTTAATACATATCCTTTACCACTATTAGCAAGCTGCCGTGTAACCAGTTGATCATACAGTGAATAAAATTAGCAAGCTATTATATACATGGAAAACCAAACATTTTAGCTCTTATTGTATAGAGACTCATAAAAAAAAAAAGGATATTGAAATGTTTCTTACCTGAAAAATCTGTTTCACACTTAGAATCTTCCTGTGGGGAAAAATATAGATCTGAACTCATTAGTGACACAGTAGAAATTGCTGAAACATTGAAAAGATTTAAGAGAAAATGAATGAAATAGGAAGAAGACATAAAAAAATAAACATTTTCATCATGTAAAGAACTAATTATAGTAGCATTGGTTACTTTGGCAAATTGTCATTGGGATTCTAAAACATAATTGAACTTCTAGAAAGTACAGCAATTACCTAAGAAATGAATGCCAACTTTGAAGAACCTACCAGGAAGAAAAAATAGTGCTGGCACAAGCATAGAAACATGTTGTGTATTTCCTAGGCTTTGTTTTTATCTGGTTTCTGGAGTTGTAAAATTTTCTGTTCTATTTCTTCATGGAGCAAATAGACTCAGCATGGTCTTGGTCAGAGCAATAGCTGCCATACACTGAGTTCATTCACAGACTGTATCAAAACATGCAATGTTTTGATATGCAATGCAATGCAATGCAAGTATGTGAAAACCTCAGTGGGAAGGGTGTATTTCACATGCAGAAGCTGTTCCCCAGTGTAAAATGAGGAACTGGAACCTCCTTAATTGGGTCACTAATGTTCAGGCATCTTTTGCAATTCAGAGATCCTGCAAGTAGGATATATAGCTCAAATGTTCAAAACAATTATCTATTGCCTCATATACACAGCTGATAGAAATTCATGCTATTACAGTTAGCATTAATTTGCTCACTGGCCCTGAGGAGACGCCAGATGATTCTTTGCTGGCCAAGCAATCATTAGTCAGCTGTAAAAGTGCTGCCTGCACCCCTTGCAGAGAGATTTTCAATCTTGCTAAATGCCCATCTTCTGATCCTTTGTGTTTTTTTCTCAGGACTCTATTGCTTAAGAAAACTTGTCAGTAGTTTTTCTGGTTTAGTGGGATTTTTTTAAAAAATTTTGTTTCTTTTTTTGCTTTAATTTTGAATTGGTAGCTATTATTATTTGAACAGTTTTACTTCTGTATATGTTTCTGTTTTTCTTATCTTGCTTGTCTTTAATCTGTGTACTTTGTCACACATCAGCAGCAATTTTCTCTGACGGAAAGCCACCCAGCTGTGCTATACAAAATTGAGGGTTTGATCACAGAGAGATAAACCCTTTGGCCGTGGGTTACAGGGTCTTAAACATTTGTGCTTCCCTATCTGGTAACTTGACCAAGGTCATGTGCAAAGCTCCAGCCATCTGGGTTGAGGATACATAGAAATTCCTGAAATTATCTCAGTGCTTTTCAGCTTTCTGATCCCTAACCCCTTTGTCTTACAGTCAGCCTGGCAAAATTCCAGAAAAACCTCTACAACACTATTTTGTAAAAAGTGTAATCTAAATCATAGGTGGATGAATACAAGTTTGACAAAAGATGTTCTGTTTCTTTGTATGGTTCTTTTTATTCATGCAGGACATAGAAATGATAGATATCAAAATGAAAATGTCAGCATCTACTCTTATACTATTTTACTTCTGTGTTTACCCATTGAATGAATCTTTCTTCAAAAGCATTACAAACTTTTTAGCTTAATTAGTTCTGTCCACTGGAGTCAATAGAAGTCAAGATATTCTTTTTTCTTCTGTGGAATGGTCACTGGGTGGTTTGACCAATTCCCATTTTATGAATGTCAAGAGGAGGAAGGGAATAAAGAAAAAGAAATACTTTTTGATCATAGAAGATAGTAGTGAGGATCAGGGAAAATAAAGAACAGGTAACCTAAGTATTTATGTTATAATATTTGTATCTGAACTATTGCCCCATAGTCCCTATATATTCTGTGTGAGAAATTGTTTCATATAGGAGAGATTATTTCTGTCCTGCAGCACTCATCTCATGATCTAATAGTCAGATGGATCATTTAGGTGAAGTCCCCAGTGACTGGAAGAATAGAAACATCACACCCATTTAAAAAAGAGCGAAAACGAGGGCCCTGAAAACTACCAAACAATCAATCTCACTTCTGTGCTTGGTATGATCATGGACCCAACATTCCTGGAAGCTGTTTCAAGATACACGGAAGATGGAAGTGGTTAGACAGTGATCATGTCTTCACCAAGGACAAGTCACTCCTGACTAATCTAGCAATGAAGCAACTGTGTTGGTGGATAAGAGCAGGGGAAATGATGTCATGTACTTTGACTTCTCTAAGGCCTTTGATGTGGTCCCATACAGCATTATTACTTGTAAATTGGAGTTGTTGGATATGGGGTTAATGGATAGAGAGGTTGATGGATAAGAAATTGACTGGATGACCACATCCCAGGAGTTATGGTCAATAACTCAACGTCCAAGCGCCAACCAGCAGTAAGGGCTATCCCTCACAGGTCCATACTGCAAGCAATGCTGTTCAAGATCTTTGCTGATGGCACAGATGGTGGGATTGAGTCCATCCACAGCAAGTTTGTGGGTGACACCAAACTGTGTGGTGCAGTTGATGCACTTGAGAGAAGAGATGCCAGACAGAGGGCCTGCACAGTGAAATAACTTTTTGAAGTTCAACAAGGCAAGTCCTACACTTGAACTGAGACAATCCCTGATATCAGTATAGACAGCAGGATAAATGGATAGAGAGTAGTCCTGAAGAGAAGGGCTTGGGAGTGAAAAGCTGGACTTGAGCCAGCAATGTGCACTTGCAGCCCAGAAAGACAACCACACCCTGGGTTTCATGCAAAGCAGCATGGCCAGTTTGTAAAAGGAGGTGATTTTTCCTTTCCCCTTGTCATGGTTTGACACTGGCACAATGCCAGTGCCCCATGAAAATATACTTCCCTGGTGTTCGCTGTGAGATGTGACCAGGAAATAAGCAAAGCAGGCCTCTACCTTAGAAAAAAAAAGTTTATTAACTAAACTACAAAAGGAAAACAAACACACACACACACACACACACACACACACACCTGGAAAATGAAAACTCCACAAAAAAGCATTTCCTCCTCCCCCCACCACATTTCCAATACATCTTCCAAATTTCAACTCTCCATCCATCACCCTGTAAATACTCAATTCCAGTCCATCAAGAGGAGAGGAGTCCTTCTTGGGGCCATGGTGACCTCTTCCTTGCATGCCCAGCGCTCCCACCACTGGACAAGGAACAGAGCTGCTTCAAGGGTTATCCTTTTAAGGGTGCTTTGACCAGTTCCGAAAAAAGCACAGTTTCCTCATCACTCTCGGGACCTCTTGTCCCCCCCATACTTGTCTACCCCCCTGGGGCCGGGGGGTCTCCAAAACTGAACCCTCTCAGTTCTGAGCCATCACCTCTCCCCTGCATGCAGCCTCTGTGTCGCGAGGAAGCATGGTTCTGTCCATGGCTGTACCAAAAAGAGTCCAGCAACCAGCTACTCCATCATCTCTTTCCGGCCTTTTCTTTACTCTCCCAGCCTCACTCACTGCTCCAACTGTCATTCACTTGCTCATTTCTTCTTTATCATCCACTCCATCTCCCCTCCGGGAAAGGTCCAAATGCTCTGTGAGGTCTTCATCGTCCAGAAAGGGGTTAACAAACTTCCGCACTCAGCCAGGCTCCTTCCCTGCTGCACTCCCCCCTTCCCCCTCCTTCTTCACAGGCCGATATCACTTCAAGGCCACAGGCCCGTACCAGCTTTCCCTCTCTCGTCTTCTGGCTGGGGGGGGCTGCCCAAATCTTCTCGGGGCCTCTCTCCCTCTGTCTCTCCTGGGGGGGGGGCCGCCCAACACCTCCTGGTGCCCCCCACCACCCTTCCATCCTGAGGGGTCAGGCCTACCTCTGCCAGGCCGCAGATTTTCTCCTCCCCTGCCCAGCTCGAAGCCGGGCAGGGGAGGCCTTGCCTCTTTGCTGGCCGGAAATCAAAGAGAGAGCTCCCAAGGGAGTGCTCTGCTTCTAACCCCTGTGTTCTCAGAGGCGCATCCACCCTCAGTGGCCAAGCCTGGTGTCAATTTAAAATCTGGACACCTATTGGCCTCTGGCCACTCCATTCCCAGAAAACCTGCTTCCTGTAAACCCACGACACCCCTGCACTCCTGTGGGACTCCATCTGGAGATCTGCATTCAGCCCTCGGGCTGGTAGTACAAGAAATGCATGAAACCATCAGAGTGAGTCCATGGGAGGGCCATGAAAATGGTCAGAGGTCTGGAATACAGCTTCTGTGTGGAAAGGCTGAGAGAGTTGTTCACCCTGGAGAGAGAGAGAGAAGAGAAGGCTCCAGGAAGACCTAATTGTGGCCTTTTAGTACTTTAAGTGGGCTTGTAAGAAGGAAGAAGAGAGCCTTTTTGCCAGGACCTGTAGTGACAGGACAAGGAGAAATGATTTTAAACTGTAAGAGGGTAGGTTTAGATTTGGTATATGGAAACAATATTTTAATGGTGAGGAGGGTGAGATAATGGGACAGGTTGCCCAGAGAGGTTGGGCAACTTTCCCATCTTTTGAAGTGTTCAAGGCCATTTGGATGGGAATTTGAGCAATCTCATCTAAATATAATGGGAGATGTTTCTGTGCATTACTATGAGGGCTGAACTACGTTGACACCAGCAATTTATTTACACACACGAACAGGACGGGGCTGCTATGTAGATTGTCTTGAGCTATTTATTTTTCAGCATCAGTCTCATTACATGATTATGATAATGGAAAGATGCTAACAGCTCACAAATCCAGGAAGCAGGCCAGAAAACTTAATGTTACAGCATACTTTATAACCTTCTAAGCCAATCACATGAAGCAAAAGCATATTGACAGTAGTTCTATCCAATCACCATAAGCACATGTAGCTTTGGTTAAAACAATGCTTGCTTATTTCGAATAAATAAATAAATAGCCGTTTGTGAGGCACAACGTACAGAGCCCTATTCATAAGCTTAACCTTCCTAATATCTTGCTAGATAAACTTTCTGCAACTTAGAAAGCCATTCAGGCAAGCACTAATACATAGCTGCAGTGTTCTATTCCCATGTCTTCTCTACAGCTTAAATAATTTTTCTGCTGCTTTAGCACTGTTCACAATTCTGCTGTATCTGAGGCCTGTCTTCTGCAGTTTTCCTAAAACCCTCTGATTTTATGGATTCCCACACTATGTGACATTTAAAGGTAATTTCCAGTCCAAACAATTCTATGATTTTAAATATGCTGCCTTCTATTTGCTTAATGAAATTGAAATAAGTACTTCACATGGAGACCTTCAATACAGATGTCTAAAGTCAGGTGAATTGAGTCCTATCCATGGTGTTTTTAATGACTAAATGAATACATTTGATGTTGAAAAAAGAGATTATAAAAGGAAATAGAATAAAGCATCATCTATGGAATTCCTTGCAATAGTTGAAAGTGTTGTTCAGGGAAGTAGAGACTTGGCATTTGTAATTGTTTTCTTATTTCAATTTTGTTTCAAGGGAAATTTGGGGAAAAGTATTCTTTTTAAATGTAAAAATGTTACTGAAGCAATATGATGAGACCATAATGATTTCATAGTAAAAAATGGAAATATGGGAGACCAAGTAGCACTTTGTTAGCATTTAAAAATATTACAATAAATATTAAACAGACTTTTAGTGTTTTTGTTTCCCCTGCATGATAAAATACTACATAATACTATAAAATGGAAAAGTATAAATAGTGCTTTCTTCAACTTGAAGGACGTAGAATGTGTTTTCACAAAATGAAGAAACTTTCACAACAAAAAAATTAGTAACACCAAACTGGTTGGAGACTCCAGAAATTGTGATATTTGAATATTTGAAGCCTGAAGTTGTAGGAATATATATGAAGAAGGTATATCTGAGAGACTATATGACATGCGGATGAGATTAGCAGGTATTGTCAAATCTTATTTTTGAAAATCTGAGACTCGTCTTTGATTAAAACCATTTTTTTTCAAGATAATGACAATAAAAGAATATAGGAAAATATACCCTTCAATGATTTATTTTAAATTATTAAAACTCTAACAATCTAAAGTGAAATCACATAAATAATGGTCCTTATTTATGCCAGGATGTAGTTATAAGCACTTTGCTAAAAATAAGTAACATTGAAATAGTAACATCCTCTAAGGCAATTCACAGGATTTCCTGTATTTAGTAAAATATAATTAACTTTTTCACTTGTCTTATCATATGTCATACATTCTGTGCATACATCTAAATAAAAAGTCTCAATTTTTAGCTTTATTATAAAGAACTTTGGGTAATGTGAGACCCATTTGTCAGAACCTAGAGTTCAGTGTCTTAAACTATTTGAAGATCTCAGTTTTTTGAATGGGTACTTCTGCGTTTCAGTGTGTCATTTGAGAGACCTTTCAGGCTTTATCCAATCGAGGTAGCCAGGATTACTGATGCTGCTGCTGATGAACAGTTTCCATAAAAATCTGACTTTGGTGATTGATCTCATTTATTTTCCAAGTGTTATGCTGAGTCTGTCAAGCAGCTCTATAGTTTCCTCCAGTAAAGATATGTCTTATCTGTGCCACATCACAGAATCATAGAGTGGTTTGGGACAGGATCTTAAAGATCACCTAGTTCCAACCCCCCTGCCATGCACATGGACACCTTCCGGGAGACCAGGTTGTGTAAAGTCCCATTCACTCTGGTGTTGAACTTCCAGGCGTGGGACACCCACAACTTCTCTGGAGAGCCTGTTGCAGTGCCTCACCATGCTCACAGTAAAGAATTTCTTCCGAATAACTGATATAAACCTACTCCCTTTCAACTTACAGCCATTAACCTTTGTGCTGTTACAACATGCCCGTATGTGTGTGCCTAGGGCATAACGTCAAATGCAGGGTCTATGCTTCTCTGGGAATTATTAGCAACAATTGGGGAATTCTGAAGCCAGGAGTCAGTTTAGAGCTGCCACACTCTCCATACCAGGGTAACCATGTGGTGAAGGTCATGTTTTTCCTCTTCTGTAGGTGACTCTCTTTATCGCCTCCCCAGGTGAGAAACAGTGAGTAAAATACCAATTTCAGCCTTAAACTCATATTATTTACCTATTAAGCAAAATTAAAAAACCAAAAAAAGATAGCTTCCTTGGAATTTCCATATTTTCCAAGTTCATTAGCAGTGGTTGGAAAAGTGTATGTGGTATCATATATCATACCAAGTAGATCGATAGTATGGTTCAGTTATCCTGATGGATACACAAGCTACTGATATTCTTCTATTTCACCAATACTTTATTGTTTAACTAAAATTTGAAAGAAAATCCTAAGGAAAAAAAATGGTTTTTTATTATTTTTTTCCCTTGAAGTGCTGTTCTATACATTCTTGAAGTTTGTCAAGTACATAATGAGAATTTCCATATCTTGAACTTATAATGTAGGTACTGCTCTCCTGTGTTCAGTTTGTATTTCAATAGAATTGTTCTAAACATAGCTCCAGACAATGAGTTTTTCTTAATATTTTTTCAATGAGATTTTGTTTAGAGAAAACAACAACAACAACAACACAAAGCAGATAAAAACTATTGCCATATGAAGCAAGAAAAAGATAACATTTAAGCATGCATGTTACTAGGAACTTGGATTGCTGAGCTAGAACTGAAAAAAAAAGGCCTGTTACAAATATGACATCAAAAAGTATTGTTAACCAGTGAATAAGCAAGCAGTATTCCTAAGCACATGAGAACCATTCAGTTATTGTAAGGAAAAATTCTCAGACATTTTGGAAGCTTACTGTAGGTTTAGTTGTATATTTTTCAAAGTATTCTATATTGTTTAAGATAGCATACAAGATTTTGTGCACATAAACATCAAGTTGATGAAAATGTATTATTCCTGGTTTTGTCTAACTTTACATTTCCTGGACTGAGAAGTGAAGCAGAAAAATCAGATACTATAAAACTCATCCCTGACAAAATGCTTTCTTGTGTTTGTCTTGTGTGGCCCTTAGTGCATCTGGAAATGTAGCAACTGTCCTATTCTGTCTAGACTTGAGTCCTCAGGGGGTGAGTGAAATTATCTTCTATTCTGCTCAAATTAGCATGCCTTATCTTTATTTTCTCTCGTGATTAGTTTAATGTGCAAAAACATGGGTATTATCTATGCTATCGAGTTGTCTTGAAGCTCAGAAGCTCATCATTTAAGCTCAAACTTCCTGACTTTCCATATTGCCTATTTTGTAGTTCAACCTCTGTCTCTGGCGTGGGGTTATCTGGAGTTCATTGACCTGGGTCAATGTCTGAGACTTCACAGTAGGCAGCAAGAGTGTGGACATGGGCAGCAGGAGCTATGGGGTCTCCCTGGAACAGGCAGAGCAGCAAAACAAAGTGAAACTAGGCATGATGTTGGAACTGGGCTGAGAGTGGGGATTGCACACAAAAATGGCAAGAAGTGCTGCTTTTCCATAGCTGTAGAAGAGCAAGGGATTCAGTACATCCCAAAGAGAAAGATTTTGAAAACAGTTTTTACTAATTAGACACAATATCTTTATCCAGAATTTGTACTCTTTGTCTCCTCATACAGTTCTCTAGTTAGATCCAGTACAATAATTTGACATCAGACTTAGAGTTTACCTTTTGAACAGATACACTAAAGAGGAAGATTCAGATGGCAGATATTTTAGTTGTCTGCCAGAGAAAAGTTCCTGAATATGGAAACCACACTATGGTTAACCACTTTGCTGAACCATCCATAGCTTATTTTAAAAAAAGTTATGATTTCCTCTACTTTTATGATTTCAAGTGAGTACTTTTCCCCCCTATATTTCATTTTTTAATTCTCGTAGCACACCTATGTCAATGGCAGTCTATTTACCTAATATAATATTCAAAGGGCTATAAAGTAGAAAAATGAAAGAGTCAAATTTTCAGGTTTTGAACAGCTCTAGATATAGTTTCTAATCATGTTTTTTTGTATTTTTACATAGATTTTATGTAATAATCTAGTTATCTATGAACATTCTTTGTTAAACAGTGGGGTGCTTACATATATATTTGCTTTGAAGACTCATAAGAGAAAACTTACATAAGAAAAAACACACGTAAGAAAAAACACAGGGACTGCTAGTGTATGAACATAAGATCATGCACAAATCCTCACAGCTGTGACAGTTTTTCTCAAGATCTTTTTTTATCATAGAAATACAGAAGCATTTAGGTTGGAAAAGACTTTTAAGATCATTGAATCTAAGTGTTAAACCAACATTGCCAAGCCCACCTCTAAACTGTCTGTAAGTGACACATCTACATGTCTTTTAAATATTTCCAGGCATGGTGTAAGAAATATCGTGACTAGTTGACGTCATGTGGAAGCAGCATCCTGACATGTTTCCTCATTGCTTTATTAACCTGCAGGTGACAACATAAGTTATTAATATATTTCAGGACTCGGTTGAAACGTGGCCATAGGAATGAGAATACTGGAAACCAGATCTATGATGAAATGCTGTATTTAAAAGGGGAGACAATATAAGCTGGTACAACAATTTTGTATGTTCAAATCACTGCTGGCTGTTCAATTTATTGTTTATATTCTTACACATTACTTATATTCTTAAATCCTTGTTTGCTCACCTTGAGCGTCCTTTCTTTCCTGCATGGGAGAAGTGTACTAAAATTAAACAAATATATGGCCCAAGAATGATTATGTATAAGCAGTTTTTCTTCATTTCAGTGCTGGTTGTTTATGAAATATGCATGAGGCACAAAATTTGCATCTGCAGATGCACATACATTGCAGATCCTGCATCTGTTGGTTAAAATCAAAACAGAACAACAGTAACAAGAATTATCAAAAACAGCAAATGGAAAACTTCCCCTTCAGAATCTCTTCAGTTAAATCTTGGGGGAATATTCAAAGCAATGCAGTCTTTGTATTGTAGTTGTTTTGTTTTTTTTCCTTTTTCTGGTCTTTCAGAACTAGCCACTGAAAATAAAGCTTTTGTAGCAACCTGTGACAAACAGTTGTGTTCATTGTGTGTTGAAACATTTCCTACTTGTCTCATCACCATGACTTTAACTTCTTCAGAGGCTTTGAGACTTTGGTGGCTTTGGTTCCTGACACAAGCAGAGTTGTTCCATCTGTGATATAAGTTATGATGCTTTGCTTTGTAATTTGATGAAGTTTGTAAAAAAAAAAAAGAAACCCCAAGGATATTTACAATCAAAGCATGCCGATGCATCCCTCCAGGCTTGTCACAATCTGTGGCCTTCTTTTTTTGGTGCCATAATTCCATGATTATGTAGTACTGAATGCAAAGTTACACAAGAAAGTCACACTGCAATATCTGGGTTACTCTGCATTAGGAGGCTGATAAGTAAGAAGAAACAAAGGATCAGATGCTCTGTGAATATCTAGGACAAGCTGCACTGTAAAATTTTATTGATAATTAAAGTAGTGATAGAGCTTAATGAGAATATAAAAATTGTATGGTTATATTTCAGAGTTTAGTTTTTAAACCTATTTTAGCAATCTGAGGTCGAAAATGTATTTTGTACATTTAATTACATAATTTATTTAGTTTTAAGGGTGCCTAGAAGTTTTCATAAGGATGTTTCCTACTTCTTCACAAATTCAATTTCCTTTCTGTTATTAAAGAAATTCTAATAAGATTAAGATTAGGTTAAGCAGAACCTGAAGATTTCAGATGTTATTTCTCTGGCAAGATGAAAGAGAGTGAGTTCTTTTTACAAAAGAAATCAGAGGGAACAGAAGGCAGCAGCTTTTATCAACTTTTGCTGTATCCCACAATTTTTTTTTACTTCTTTTGTCCACTGAAGTATGTTTTTCACTCAAAGGGGCTCATTCTGAACACATTCAAAATAGATGCCACTAGAGCCACAGACCACAATGATTGTGGCTTTGGTGTGATGGACTTTAAGAGGATTTTAATGTTTCTAAAATAACTAGAAGCAAATTGTTTCTATATTTAATATAGAATGTCAGTAGTTGTTAGTAATTGTGCCTTGGTCCTTTTTCACTTGATAAATTTTGTATAATGTAAGTTTACTATGAGGAGATCTTGGAGGATGCAGGCAGTCCTCTGTATATTGGTAAAGTCTGTGAAATGATTTAAAGTGTCTAATGCTACTGTGGAAATCTAAGAAAGATATAGCCAGGGTTTTTTGCACTATGATCAAAAATCTGGACAAAATTTTATGACTAGTTACATCTAGTGAAAGAACATGAGAAGTCAGACAATCCAGTTGTAGCAGGTGTTTTTTCTGTTCCTAAAACTCAGGGTCATATGGGTTAAGAGTCATAGTAGCCTGAGCTTTCAAAAAAAATCCTGTAGGAAAGTTATGCCCACTACACTGAAGCACAAGATGACTTAGCAGCAGTTAAAGCCCCTGTGGAGGACTGAGAAGCAGAATAAAAAGCCAAAAGCATTTTATTTCTCTTTTGCAATAACTCTCTTGATATAAGAATGAATTAAGGAATTAAGAGGCCAAAAAACTTCTACCTTTATTTAGTTTTACTTCTACCTTTATTTAGTTTTAATATAGTAAAAGCAAGTCAACAAGGTGTAGGAGATCTACTAATAAGCTGAATAAGGTTATGATGGAACTTGGTTCCAGCCAAACTCTTGTCCTCACATCCTTAATAAACAAAATCAGAAATCTTGATGGAGTTACAGTTGTATCAGATTGTCTTTACAATTTGTCGGGTATTTTCTGTCTTTAATGTGCTGAAATAGTTTCACACGAGAAGAAGGGACTATTTAAACAAGTAACTGTTGTGGAAGCCCAGAAGATGAGGGGCTAACGTGTACATGTCACACAGCAGCAATAACCAGGTAGCCATGGAACCAGCCCAGGACTGTTGGTAAGAGCTGCACAAACAGGCAAGAAAAAACAGCATATAACTGGAGATGTGGGCTATATGGAGGTAGGGCAGCCCTTTCCTGGACAAAAAATTCTGTCTCTTGGAGATAAGCACAACACAGTGCAGTGCAATTGCTGGAATGAGCTCAAGAAGCTGACATGGACTGGTGGCCAAAGGACGCTCCAGTAGGGAGCGACCACGACCACCAAAAACCCCCAAAGCCCTTCAGCCCACTTCCACAATGGTCTCAAAGAGTGAACTGCACATGGAAACTAATTAGCATAGAAAGTGGAAAACATAGCCCCAGGGTGGGGAAAACTCAGCTATAAAAAGTATTCTCACAGAGCCCAGGTGGTGCAGCCCCAGGACCCTGGACACCACATCAGCTGGGTCAGGGCTAGAGCCAAGACTGAGGGTCATTCTTTTCTCCTTCAATGCTGTTCTGTTCAAGTTTGAAAAATAACCCCTACATTTTAGTGTTAACCTTTGTTGAAAGCTTGTCCTTTTCTGTGATCATCTCTCTTCTGTAGGTTAAGGTCCCAGCTGCCTGGATTCACCAGTTTCCACTCCTTTGGCTAGATGTCTATCATTTCTGATCCTTCACTTCTGAAAAATTTATCTCAGGTATGTTAATATTTATCAGGAATATGTTGATGAACTTAATTTGTAGGTTTTCTGTTACATCTTCTTTTTTTACCTGCAGCTAAAAGTAATTATTGAATCAATTAATTTTCTGGCCAAATCCTGGTTTTAAATTATTTCCTCAACAATATAAGTGTGCTCTAGAAAGAACAAGATACACTTTTAGTGCTGTTAATATGTTGGAGTTTTTGAATGTTACTGAAAATGGGCTTTGATATTTGTTGGCTTAACCTAAAATCCTATTAAAAACCCTTATCGGTTTCAAAAACGAGAACATGTTATACTGAAGGAATGGCACACAGTATTTAAAGACATTCAAAATTTTAAATTTTTCCCTTTTTTTGTGGTCTATCCTATTTTTACTCAATTTTTTTTCAGTATTAGTACATATGAAATGTACATCCTATCACATTAAATTCTGTCACAATCATACATTGTGTCATCATACTGAAGTACCAGAATTTCTTCCACCAGAACTGGAAGGATTCCTTGGACAGTCAATAGAAATGCCTTATCTGCACTACAAGGTTCCATTTATAAATACATCAAGCACACCTTTTCAGAACAAACCATACACTGCTCCCTTTGCAATGACACAGTTGGAAGCCTGGTGTCTTGAACATGAGAATGAGGATTAATTTGAAGAACTGTTGTTCTCATAATTCTAATTTTAGTATAGATTTCTTTTATTAAAATATAATAATCTATTGCCTCTGCCATATATTTTTCCTCACGACTTGATTTTGTAAGTAATAAAAGACCTAAAGCAGAAATTTCTTTGCAAGATATTCTGGAGAAAGAATAGCAAAAATATCAAAGATCAGAAAGAAATTAAAAGCATGCAATATTTATTGTTTGGCTCAGGAGCAATGAAGTTAAGGAAAAAAATTGTCATAATTTGTTGTCCTGGCACATGATCTTTGACAGTATAGATTTGGCAAGAATGCCTAAACAACCAGAAGACAAGATCAGAACAAGGCCTTGAGGAGAGTAACTAAAAGAGCTTCTCAATGTCTTACATTACTTCTCTGAAACGAACCCATCAGTTTAGGAAAGATGCAATCTCTACCTACTTCCTAAATTTGCAAAAATTTGCAAAAACCATTGCAGTTCTTAGAAGATTAGCACATAGTTTAGACATAAAGATTCTTCCTGTGATGTATTAGTTAACCTCTTATGGCATGCTGTTTCTTTATCTTTCTCATTTGTGATTTTGAAAAGGAGTCTAGATAAATTAGTATTTTAGGAAATGCTTAATTACAAAGTTATCAGTTGTTACTGCGGATAACATCTTCCTAATTTCATTTAACAGCATGGACCTAATTGTCACAAGGATACGCTATAGACAACAAACACTAAGAAACAAAGTCCTTTAGTGTTGAATGACAAGTAGAAAACAGGATTTAGTAAAGATTCTGTAGGAAAATATCTCCTCCCTAATGGGAAGTCAATCTCCTTACAAGCAAACATCAAAATATTTGTACGGCCATGGAAAGCGGGACTGACAGGACACTTCAGTGCTGCTTTTATGACAGTTTAAAACATTTCAAAGGACTTCCTTTCTGCATGCAGCCAAATACCCAGTCCAACCCACACCTGCATTAATGCAATGGCAAGGCTGCTGAGTGCAAATGGACAAAAGGTGAGGAAATATGAAAATAGAGCTTGCAGCATAGCATTGCTGAGCATTCTGTGAATGATACAGAAGGCTTGCATGTATGGGTATTTGTCAGATGTTAAATAATGTCACCAGAATGGCAGGGAGACATTTTTAAGTCTCTGAGAATTTTTTAACCCTCCTCTTTCCCTCAGGCATCTTCTAACTCCTGTTAATGCCTCCTACTTGCCAGATGTGTGCAACTGTTCTCCCTGGACTGCAAGAATAGCTATCAACTTGCATCAGACATAACTGCTTTAAGTTGGTGTCACTTTCTTACCCTGCCTTTGCTATAGGTCACAGAAGATAAGGACTCACAACTGAACACAATCTCTCCTCTTGCCCTAAGCCAATGCAATGCCCCAGGCATTATATTTCCTAAACTTGATGTAAGACACTATTGTAGTATCCATTGATGTTTGCATAATTCTGCAGTTCAAGAGTCTGAGCATCTACAGCACTTATTAATTAGCATGAGCTAAAGTTTCAACGGGAAAACAGCATTTACACTCCAGAGAATAAAGACACCATCCATGGAATTAATTGGGCAAGTTTTATGGGGGAATGTAGCATATTTCACTTCATTTTAATAAAGGCTATTCTTTCTGCTTACATATTTTGCCCTGTTTTTACCACCAGACCAAGTAGAATTCAGGGTCTATTTTTCAAGTCAGATAGGAATCACAAGCTTGAATCAGGTCCTTGGCCTCCATTTAGGAAATTAGTGTTTTTATAACAGGGAATAAATTCTTTTCATTTCTTGGTGGCACATGAATGTTTCTGAAATGAGGAAGAGTGTTATTGGAATTTGTCCTGTCTTGGTTCAGCCTACAGCCCATTCTTCATGTCTTTGTCATCTGATTATCTTGATCAAGGTGATTAAGGGCTTTATATTTTGCCTCTCCAATTTTCTGTCCTTGTGAATGCTGACATGGAGGAATAAAGAACAGAGAACTTCAAAGCAATTCCCACAACCCAAATTCAAACTACTACCTACACCAGAGTCAGAAAAACAGTGTCAGTGAGACTAAGAATTTCTGAATCTTTTTAGGTTTTCTTTCAATGCGTCTCAGAAATGTGGATATTTTCAGACTACAGGTGGAGAAAGTTAGATTGCTCTGGCTTTGCTCATTCAATATCCACTATTTTATGATGAAAGAGATTATTAAAGAAAGCTGTGATGTGTCAATGCACAGCAAAATTGCACTGAACCCAAGGATAAATGTGCACAAACCATGCATCTCCTTTTTCCATTCTAGCATTTATATATTTATGTCTGCAGTGAGAAAATGAGAAAGATATTAATAAAGTCTTTTTAATGTCACTTAGCAGTATTTCAGCATCTACTTTCCTGCTACAGGCCACTAAGAGCAGGTTTTTTAATATATTCTCATTCAGAAGAGAACAATAACTTGATGACCTTTTGATCTTGCCATAAGATATTATTTTTATGCTGTGTTGTGATCAAATATAAAGATAAAAAATTACATGTAAAGTAGCCTTGAACTTTCCTAGGGAGAAATAAAAACAGAAGCCACACTTATGTGTCTATCCTCAGATTTTTGTCTTCTGGGCAGAGTGAGAACCTGAGAAAGAAAGCAGGTCTCCTTTTTAATTTATTTCACTACAAAAATCACTTTCCATTTTGTTGAGTGCTGACTATGAAGTCCTCTATAAGCAAGTTCTAACTATTTTGCTTAGGAAACAATAGTGCACCAAGCTAAACATGATGCTGTGCTGAAATATTTCCCTCTTTTTCCAGATATGATTCTGATCAACCCACCAGGCTGTCTAAGCCTGCTATACAATGCCCAACAACATGGATGATTATGAATTTAAGCTCTGAGCAAAGCATGAAGTGTGGAAAACATAAATGTAAACATCACAACTGGAAAATGGCACCTAAGGTGTTTCTAGCTCCTTCAACAGCACCTGTTACCTCTGCTAGGACAGCAGCAGTAATTTTACAATGCAATTGCTATTGGTGTGAATCCTGCATCAATTAGTGGACATTAAAGAATTAAAGGTACATTACTTCTACATGTTCTTAACAGTTAAAAAGACCTAGATCTCTGTTTACTTGTTCCTGGCCAAATGAAGTAACTAGGTAACTTGAATAAGAATTTCTTATTACAGTAGAATTAATAATTTATTATTTGATTTTTTTATTAAACAAGAAAAGGAGGGAAAAAAAAGGCACTGTTGAAGTATCATGCCAAAAATTTTTCTCTGCTTGGAAAAACAATAAGATATACCCAGGGGCTTGATCTAGATAGTTTATTCCACTGAAACAATTTTTTTTTTCTTTTTAGAAGTTTCTGAGAGCCTGTGTCACTAATATGAAACACAGAACTAAACTTTAAATTAATGTTGTGGTTTAACCCCAGCTTAAGTACTACACAGCTGCTCACTGACTACTGCCATTCTTCCCTGGTGGTGTGAGGAGGAGAATTGGAACTGACTAGTTTGGATCAGCTGTTCTGGCTGTACTCCCTTCCAGCTTTCTCTGGAGCTCCTCACTGGCAGACCAGGAGACACTGGAAAGTTCTTGACTAATAGTGAGCACTGCTTAGCAACAAACAGAACATCAGTGAACATCAACATTATTCTCATACTAAATCCAAAACACAGCACTGTACCAGCAAGTAAGAAGAAAATTAACTCTGTCCCATGTGAAATCAGGACAATTAGATGTTTTAGAATAAAAAAAAATGAAATATCTTCACTTTCAAAGCAACTTCCTTAAACTGTTTAAACTGTCATTAGTTTCAGCATGTCTCTAGACATGCATTCAAATCAGCTTTAAAATAAGGTTTTGAAGTCCTCAGTTTAGTTTTCACTAACCATTGCTCACAACCTTTACACAACACCCTGGGGTCTGTAAAGCTTTCAATAAATAAGTTTAGGTGGAAGGACCTAAACTTATTTATTGGTATAATGACCTAACATGGTGATGTTAGCTGTCCAGACCAGAGGAGAGTGCATGAGCATCTGAAATGAGCGCCTTACACTGAGAAAAAGGCAGTATTGTTCCTCATTAAGCAACATTTTCTTCAGATGAAGAGAGCAAGATGAAGTCTATTAAGGCATTTTAGCAGCTAATTAGAGTTAAAAAATAAACTTCCTTAGAAATATGGTTTCATTTCAATTTTGGTTCCTTCTTTGAAGGCCTTTGTACAAATGTCTGGTAATCATACCAGTATCTTTCATGGAAACCTTTCAGAAGACCTTCCATCTTTCTCTTGGCCAATCATTTGTTTACCATCCTCTCTGGACCTGTTTTTCAGCAAAACAGCTAACAAGTAAATTTCACCAGAATTTTCTTTGTCTCTCCTACTGTTTTGTTAGGCAACTTTCTCACAGCCCCAGTTAATTCTAGCCTTCTAACTTTGCTGTCCTAATAGTCACCCAACATTCCAATGCATTTTTCAACTGGTCTGCTGTCCTTAGAAAGATCCTGCAGACATTGAAATTATACATCTGATGCCACTGTGCATTTTTCAGACAAATACATAGACAATTTGGACTTGTCCTATCAAGGAATAGCCACCTTATTTTGATTAAAAGGGCCAGAAACAGGAAAGTGTATAATGTCACAAAAGTGCTTTAAAAAGTAGGAAAAATGGATTTAAGCATAAAGAGGCTTGGATTAAAGAAAAGATGAAAGTGTTAATGATGTGTTAAGTAAGGAATACTTAGGTTTTATTAAGTGGGACTGCATTTAGCAGTCTAAAAGGAGCATATAGAATCATTGAATGATTTGGTTTGGAAAGGACCTTCAAAATCATCTAGTTCTAACTCCATACAGCAACCACATTTATTTCGGATATTTTATCTGTAAAGTTTTCTGAATATATCAGGAAACATAACAGTGCAGGTCAGCTGTCTGTGGCCAGATTTCTTTCTTCTCTCTCTCGATTTGAATAGTTAGATCATTTCTTTCATGCTATTTTAACTCCTTTGTAATATTTTTCTTTTTTTTGAAAATATGAGTGGAGTGCATTCACCACTGCTGAAGGTCTCCTCCTGGTATGCATTGTCACATATGACATAGTCCGTTATACTCCATAAAGCTGACACAAATCTCCCCAGTGTCTGTTTAGGTAATGTAATTGAATTAATCACTTATAGCAAGCTGCTCATGAGAGGGATATAAAGTAGCAAATGTCAGACCTTTACCAGAGCAGAATAAGACATTATTGGTAAAGAGAGTTTGCATTATACCCAGTGGCAAATTTTGGAGTAGTCTTCATGTTTGTATGAAGATATATTGTGGTTGCTGAACTGAGAAAAAAATTTTAAAGTTTACTTAATTATAAGATCAACTGTAAAGACATGTGAGTGACTAGGTAATTTCCAAAGATTCATATGTGCTTTTTGTTTTTTTATTATTCTCTTTTCCCCCTCAGTGCTTGTTATTTACAGGGTGGATAGCAATTGAAAGTCCACCAGGATAATGGTGGACTTCCCATCAAATTAATTAAATGACATTGCATATGCAGAGCTATTCTGATGGCACAAAAATATTAGGAAAATCTCTCTCAAAATGGCCAAGTATCTCAGCTGAACCCTTATTGCACAAATGTACAAAGTGAGGCCTCTAAAATAAGTAGAAGGAGAGTAGCTTATTTCAGTTTCCTTGTGAATACTGCCTTATGTAAATTGTCAGGGAACTGTGCATTCAAATAATTGAAATATGTGGCCAGCTACTACTTTTAGAGACATTTTAATTATTTTACAAAGAATACTTCATAGTCCTCAGTACATGATCACAGAACAAAGAATTGGTTAAATAATTTTTCTGGATGATTTACATTAGGTCTTTGGATTTTAGACTTTTTATAAATGTAGCCAATTTTATGGAAGAATCCCCCCAGGAAGCCCCTGATGGCCCTTGATTTTTCTTCCTTCAATGACAAATATTCTATGAATAAGCTTCTTCATAGTGGAAGATGAGAAATACTTATTATGCTGTAAAACATTTGATATGTGCACAAGACCATGAATTTTGTTATCTCTAAGAGGTAAATTTTAATCTCAGTGTTCTTTCTTCATTTTTAATTCCTCTGTAATTGTAGAGAGCATTTCTGAGCAACGACAATAGTTCTTACTTTACTACTCAGTGCATGCTATGTAAGCACAGCACATAAAGCTAACAGATTGCATACAATATAAATTTTAAAGAATTTTCTTAGAAGTTGCACAGTCTGGTCTTTATTTCTTGTCATAAATTATTCTATACAAAGGAAACTGTGTGTGCAATAATGTTAATCCCCTCCCAAAAATACTATTAAAGATACATCCAGGTTTTGAAGTTTCCTGCTTACTACTAAAATACTGAAATTTAAATCCACTGGAATTCCTTCTCATCAGACCCCATCCTTCCTAAATCTCTCACCATCATAATATGCATGCCACCTTCTTTCTCCCTGACCTATGTATCTGTCTCATTTTTCCCTCAATAAAGTAAGTTCAAGGAGAGATTTACCCTCTGTCCCTATTTTGTCTATTATTCTATGGATTCTGTTCTGGTATCTTTAAAGTTTGTTTATCCTAAAGGAACCTGTTTGTTTTGAGTGACTGAGTTATTAAGATCTTTCTTACTGGTTCTGCAGATACAACATTTACCTAAATCTTTCTAAGTGGATTTGTGTCTGGTCATGATGCCATGGTATAAATTTGATTTTTCACAGCATAACTTGGGCCCATGCAATGCACGTGCTAAGATATATAACTAAAAGTCACAGGAACTGACTGCAGAGGACAAAGAGGCAAGTAAAATATCCTCTATCCATCTCCATTTCATCTCTTTGGAAGTTTGGTTCTTAAACATGACTATTTTCCTCAGCTTCAACTTTCTCAGGAAGTATGCATGACACCCCTGCCCAAATATCATGTAAACAATTTTTTGTTCTTATGAAACTCCGTGACAGCAGAATGCTCTTTTTGGAGCAGATTGATGGATTCTCTTCTTCTCAAGTAACATGACCAATCCTGTGGTAGTCCAACACTTTGACAACTTCTATCAAGGTCATCTGTTCCTCTCATTAGAGTAAAATATATTCTCTAATATCAGGAATTCATGTTGCTTCTTTTTCACAGCCTGGGAGTAATGTGTTCCTCCATTTTTCAAATGCAGGAGCATGGGAAAGCTCTAAATGTCTAGTTTTCAGAGAGCAGATACTCTGTGTTTCACTCTAAACTGTTTCACTTTGAGTCCCTCAAACCACCAGCCACTTCTGAAAATGTAGATGGAAGTCTCTAGAAAATCACATCAGAAAGTGCAAAGATACCTAATTATTACCTCCCTGGAAAGAGTCTACTGCAATAAAAATGTTCTCTACTGCTCTGTGATAATGAGCACACAAAGTTGGAATTGCTGCTGTGACAACCACACACTGCTAGGGATTCTCTATCAAGATTTTATACTAATTTAATTCTTGTGTTTTTCCTGACACTTTGAGGAGTTCTACTTTGCTTGCAGTTGCTGAACAGCCAGAGCCAACTCCCCAAAAGATTTGAACAATCCTGCAAGAGTTTTTTTGCTGAGTTTGACTGCACTAATTATGACCATTTTCAGGTACCCGTACTTACACAGTGAAGAACAATGCACATATAAAACAGCAGGGAAACTCACAAAACAACTTTGATAAGCCTCGTTGTCTCTACTGTCCTGATTCAGTCATTAAAAGAACAAATTCCTGCAGTGGTGCAACTGTTTCTTATGAGAAAAGGCTGTACTATTTGAAGTTCAAAGAGATAGAGGATAAATAGATAGATAGATGATAGATAGATAGATAGATAGATAGATAGATAGATAGATAGATAGATAGATAGATAGACAGAAAGAAAAATAAATAAATAAAAGAACAGGAAGTTAAAAAATATTCCAATTCCGGTACTTGGAATTCCATCTCCTCTTCAAATATATGTTCATTAATATTTTGAAATATGAGAGATAATAGCCAAATGGGCAAAGATGCATATAAATATATACATATGTGTATTTATAGGCCTATAGCTATATTTACAACCAAGAACTTCAGCAATAAATTGTTTCACAAAGCATCAGGAACTTTAAAATTTAAACCATAAAGAGACTTATTCCCATCAGTCTTCTGGTGAAGTGGAGAAGGAATACATGTTTATCAATGCTGCCAGTAATTATCTAGAGAAAGAAAGTGATAACCTTTATCATGTCAGGCTGCTGAACTTAAAATATACAGTTTCTGAGGTGCTGTCAAGTACAGTTAACTAATAAGGGCTCTGCTGGAATGCAGTGACATTGTGCTGACAATCTCCAAGCCTGTGCAAGATCAAGGCGACTTACAACACTGTCCAATTATCTGTTGGATATATAACAGTCCCCTACAACTGTCATGTTTGCAGAAACAGAAGTGAGAATGAGGAGAGACACGTGGTATCATGGTCTTTGGTGCTCTGAACTAGGAATGTATTGCAGGAAATGCTGAGGATGCAGAATCATTGCTACCTCCCTCCTTCATGAGGTGCTTTGCTTTTGACTAGCTGAATAGTTTGTCTCCAGGTGTGCTGGCTCAGACCAGTTAGAGAACTGACAGGAAACAGAGTGATGCTGCTTGGTACAGAAGAACTTATCACCAAGGGGAATATGAATGCAGAATGGCATGACATGAATCATTCTTTACACAGCAAATAAATAGCAAGAGCAAAAAATGAACCCAGTGTCTTTCCTAGCAGTCATCTGGCAGCATGAGAGGAAACTGTTGTAAATATTTACAGTTATAGTCCTTGGCAGTGAAATCATAGTAGGTATTGCTAGCAATGCTCAGTTTAACAGGTCAGCCAGTTGCAGTTATTATTCTGGAAATACTGACAAAAATGATAAAAGAAAAAAAAGTTGTCTTGGGGAAAAATTGAAAGTTAAGTATTATCTAATACTCTAAAAATTTCAGTCTTGGTTTGAATTTGTTAATAATTTCAATTTTCACAGAAAAAATATTATATTTTGGGAGGTTTTCTATTGACCGAAATAAAAAATAGGCATTAGAAACACTGGGGGAAAATACATCTTCTGTTTTGCGGCCCACCAAAAAAAATTGTGCTGTAATTTGGTCATAGATGTATAAGCATGAATTTAATATTCCATTTCCTTGAACAACCTGAACTATAAATTGCCCAGGCACAAATAATTTTTCATTGTTCTATTCCTAGAATTATCTCAAATTATTCTAAAATTTTTTGCAAAATGCTGCAAATACCATAAGAAATTCTCTTTTACTGGCCAGGTATACTAACTTGGGAAGATTAAGTGTTGTGAATGTGTTTATGCCATAGGTTGCCTTTATTAATGAAGTGAGAGACATGAGATTTGGATATGACTCATCTCAGACATAAAACACTCTGGGCATCCTAATTTTAGATGAATAAATTTAAAAAGATTATTGCAAATGACTGCATGTCAATTCTTCCTTGATACTCTTCTGTGATACACAGGTGTTGCTTCCCTCAAGCTCCATTTCTGCATTTTTTCCATTTTATGTGGTAAAACTGGAATGAGGCCCAAGAAAAGTAATAAAATCACTCAGGAGTGAAAATCAATGTGAATTTTGTGACATGGGTTGTAATTTTTAACAGGGAATAAAGTTCATTATCTTGACATGACTGAAAATAATATCTGACAGTAAGGAGTGGATCTCCTAAGAGGATGTTTAACTTCACCTAACTTAGGGATTCTGTTTCAGAAGGTGGAATATAAACTCCAATCCTTGAGTAGAGACAAGTTAAAGAACAGAATTAAGGTAAGTGCTGACCTAATTCATGTCAATGGCTGATAACCACTGGGAAATACTGAAGTGAGGAGACACACATACAAATCTTGGCTTAAGGGATGTTTGGTGCGCCTAACCTTGTCACAGAAGACTAAAGAAAGAAGAAGTTGTGGTAATCTTACATTTTTGTGTGATACTGACATGTATCTCTGCCCCTTGTGTAAAGGGATGGAGACCAAGTCTGGGGATCTCTACTCTGAGTAGTCCATTTGAAAACAGAAATCTAAACCGAAGTCTTCTGTATGCCAAGCTGTAGTAGGATATAAAAAGCAGCCACTCTCACAAACTTTTCTTCTTGTCTATGTCTGTGTGGAAGCAGGTATGCTCAGTGTACTTGTTAGTTTAGACATTAAAAGTGAGTTTTACTGACAGGATGGATGTAGATGTGTTGGGTGCTGAGTTTGTCAGCCTTTCCAAGAGGCATCACATAATTGAGCAGAGAGATCTGGATTGGGTAGGAAGGGATCACCAAAAGTCATCTAGTCCAACATCACTGCAAGGAGCAGGGACATTCTCAATTAGATCAGGTTGCCCAGAACTCCATCCAGCCTGACCTTGAGTGTGTTCAGGGATGGGCCATCCATTCCCTCTCTGGTCAAAAAGCTGTTGTTTTATCATTCTTATTGTAAAAAAACTTCTTTCCTAAATCTCATCTGAATTGACCTTCCTTCAGTTTAAAACCACTAACCTTTGTCTTATCTCAACACACCCTGCTAAAACATTTGTCCCTATCTTTCTTATAAGACTCTTCAGGTACCAAAAGGGTACAGTAAGGTCTCCCCAGAGCCTTCTCTTTCCCGGGCTGAAAAATCCCAATTCTCCCTACCTTTCCTCACAGGAGAGATGTTCCAGCCCTTTGATCATCTTCCTGACCCTTCTCTGGACCCACTCCAAGATGCCCTTCCTGAGCTGAGGGCTCGACACAGCACCCAAGGTGGGGTCTCATGAGAGTACTGTAGAGAGGAAAAATCACCTCTCTCAAATTACTTCTTTGATGCAGCCCAGGAATTTCACTAGAATTTATATTAACTCTTAACCTAAAAAAAAAAAAATAAAGTCCTAGAAAAAATCCTGAGTCTTGTTAGTCATTTACAGGGAAGCAGATATTTCAGCCATAGAAACATTGCAGACAAAGGCTCCAATAAAGCTTTAGTTCTGGTAACTTTGTTGTAGCTATTATTGTCACTTGTAAAATGTATTAATGTCTTTTGCATGGGCATAAACCTTCTGTGGAATGCAGTAGCAAATGTCAATGTATTTTAAGGACATTCATGTATACATGTAAGTAAAACTAGAACTCAAGTATATAGAAGCAAAACTAGAACTATCTGTGATATTGTTAATACATAAAAACACCAAAATGGGTTCTTGTTCACACTAAAACTTTATTTGGCTCAGTATTATGACTCTCTGATGATGGTCCACAGTGGAGGTCTAGGAAAAAATACAAGCACAAGTATGCAATAATAGCTCCCCAGACTGTCTGTCTAGTCTCAAAGAAATTGCAGTTCTGGGACTTTCTGACTCAATGGGGATCTTTTCATACTTAATAGCCTGCTACAGATCTTTTTCCATGATTTAAGCTGGGCACTATTTTTGTCTCTCTGGATTTTTACATGCCCTCTTGGGCAAGGAGCTCCACAGATTAACTACATGAAAAACAGCTTTCTTCTCTTTCTTCTGAACCAGCACCTTAAGCAGATTTTACCACACCTTAATTATTGTATTTAATCAACTATTTGCCTTTTTCATATCACTTGGGATTTTATAGATAAAGTCCAACAAGCGTAAATATAATATTTACTTCACATGAATAGAACCATTTGGGTTCCAGCTTATAGATGAGTCTTGATGTCATACACTTCATGATAATGCAGAAATGTAGAAAGAAATTATGTGCAATAGAAATAAATCCAGCAGAAAAACTGGTTGTTTTATCTGGTTTAAATAAATTAGCAATCTTAAATAATACTTTTATAAATAACTAGTTTTATGATTTTTACCATGACACAGCACAAGTCATTAATTGTTAAAAGCAAAGAATGTCTGATATTGCTTTCAGACTCTTTTTTTTATTGTGAATTTTCAAATTTATTGGTAATGATAGAAACATCCTACTGCTATGGTGACATGCCAAACTAGCACTGCAAGTATCTTTTCTAGCATATTATGCAGAAAAACCCCATACCAATATTTTGATTTGTCTTTTTTAAATGGCCCTATGTGTTCATTGTGGCCACAGACTCTTAATTTGTGTTACTCTACTTTTCATGAACTCCTTTTGAAATTCATGATTAGAGTGATCATGACAGATATTACAGCATCATGCTGAGCGTACCTCAAGGGATGTTTTGACAGGTTTAAAAATTATATTAAGCATTTTTATGTTGCTTCACTCCTCACAAACAGTAGGAGCTAAGGATTCTATTGAATCGTTGAAGACTATTGGAAAGAGATGTGGTCTTAAGACCTAACCCAATAATTTTACAAGGGAATGGAATGTATTAATGCTAACGTTACTCTGGTAAACATTTCTGACATTGACCACATTATGCCTAGCAGATCAATATTTTTCAGCCACTTAATTATCTGGGTGACTGCATTTGTCAATTTGAACATAAATAAATGTCTTACCTGATCAAATACTTTACAGAGGTTTAGAGAATCGCTTCAAAAAATAAAATGTTCTAGTCTTTAGAATTTGCTATATTTCCTACAGAACAAATGACTCAAAATTTTTTATGTTAACTGATTTAGTTTTTTAAGAATTTCTATTTCAGAAGTGACATTAATGAGCAGTTTGCTGTACCATGACAGAATCACTCAAAATGGTGTTATTTTTGGTCTAGGATTATTTATAAATTCTTCTGAATTTAAACATACAGAAAAAAATATAAAAACTGGATAAATACAAAAGGGCTGTCTCAGCCGGTAATATCATTCTAAAGAAAGTAGAATATGATAAATTAAAGCAATCAAATAGGCAAAAAAGTTAAAAAAATAAAAGAGCACCAGATCTGTTTTTTTCAGTAATGCAAAGAAATTTTAGCAAAACATTTGCAATTGTTTCCAGCTAGTTAAAGTAAATTACATACCTCCAGAAAGAAAGGAAAATTTCTTTAGGGATATTTAAAATCTTATTCCAGGTCTAGATCTTTATTTTATAACTGATCCTATGAGAAAATAATCCCAGACTCAAGGGTTTCCTAAATTTTTGGTGTTTGAACAGAGAAGGAGACCATTGAGACTGTCTGTAACTACTGCCACTATAATGTTATAAAAAGCAAGACTCTCCTGGTTTTCATAAGTAACTGGTTGCCATCCTAGCCTATTTAGGTTTATTACAGGAATACATTTCACATTCAAATCTTACAGCAATGCCTACCCAAGCACTACATTGTTAACAGAAGTGCAGAATGCAATAGGGAAATTTACAAACTCCTTTCAGAGAATGAAAGCCAACGAAACCTCACCAGAATATGATATCTTTATGGAAAATTTGAAATAGTTGAGAAATTCCCCTGATGCTGCCATATTTGCAAAATGGAATGATACTTTCTACTTCAAGTATTCTTTTCTTCTAGTTGTGTGTTGAACTTGGTAAAAGTACCAGGCACAAGGTGGACCTAAGAAAGAACATTTCAAGACTTGTGAATCTCCACACTTGCAGAAGAACTGCCATACCACAGCAATACCACTGCTGACATATAACCATATTCCTGACATACAGGAATTTTTTTTTGTTTGTTTTTTGTTTTGTTTTGTTTTCTGTTTACTGTATTTGAAATTGCAGTCAGACTGCTTTGACAACTTTCGCAGTCTATTTTAAAAAGGATAAGACTGGAATTTGTTCAGAGAAGCGTTACTGGGATGGTCTGTATTCTGCTCTGGGAAAAATGTTAACAACTAAGAACAGTCAGCTATTTGATTTATCAAAAAATAGTTACACATTAAATTATAATAAGAACAAATACCTAGATGAGCCACTGTACATTGAGGGCACAAAGCATTGAATATTTTTCTAAAGGCACTCCCTCTTGTCTACAAAAAGACAAGATAAAATGCCTTTTGTATGATAATTAAAGCCAAGGTGAAAAACTGCAGCTTAAAATATTTCCTTGACTTACATCCTATAACAGAGCAAACTTCAGGCTAGTATGGAGGAAAAGTATATTAATATGTACAGAAAGAGTTTAGTAATCCTCTTTACATGCAGAAAAACTGGACCTAGGAAGAAATCAAAATAATTTTAATAGATCCTTTCCTCTTTTAAAATCAGAAAGTTCTGAATTTTATCTAGTGATGGGAAGTTTCACTGGGGTGTTTTATACCAAACTGCACTTCTGAAGTCTCCCATTCTCACTTTCCCTCCTGTCCTCCCACCTTCAGGAAAGACTGATCAATGAAACATCAAAATTGTTTAGTTAGGCTGATTATAAAAGGGGTTTGGTTTTCTTTTTCCCTGCTGGGAATTTCCACTGAGAAAATTCTTTTCCCATTCTGCAGTAAAATAAAACACAGAGAATTTTAAAATATCACATAAATTGAACACAAAACAGTGTTTATTTCACTCAACCAAGACAAAATTAGAACATCTCTTGCAATATTTATTTTTTAATATTAAAATATTAAATATTAAAATTCATTTCAGTTCAAAGAAAGTATTTATGAAAAGATAAAATGCAAACTACGGTTAAAAATGCCTCATCTAGACATCTCTCTGAAAGGAACTGACATATCAATTCAAGATTAAATAAATTTTTTAAACATATGGAAAATCTTGTTCCAGAAATACCTATGTAGGATTCTTCTGACTTGCTTAACAACCTCTACACTGACTGAAGATTTATTGGCAGGGAAATATGACAGTTGAGAATCAGAGATTCTTTTCAAAACACATGTGGTTTTGGATTTGTTTTATAAAATCCCACTGGGCATTAGCATAATATAATTTCTGACATTTTTTGTTAGTCATTTCCCTGCCTGGCTAGGATAGCTTTGTGAATTGAATAAGAACAGGAAAAAATACTGTGTTACTCTTTGTGAAGATCTAATTGTTGCAGCAGACTTTATGTCCTACTTTTTTTAAAGAATATGTGCTTGTATTTTGGAATAACATACAGAGTTGAATGTTTTACCTTCCTTTGGTCTCTTCACTACAAATGGAATGTAGATCTGTGAGTACTATTTACAGTTAGAATTGCAAAAAGCTTTTTTTTTTTTTTTTTGTGGTGTAGGGGTGGTATTCAAAAGGATCCTTAAAGAATAATAGCTACAGATATTTCACACTCTGCTTTGCTTCATTTGAAGGGATGTATTTGGCCTCAATAGCCATAGCACCACTAAGAACAAGGAAAACAGAATCAGCTTTAAGTAAAAAATAATTTTTTTAATGCAGTGTATTCAACTGATTTAAAATACAATTATTTCTACTGTTTCACTTTTTCACTATCAGCTGCCTCATTGATTTATGGTCTGTTTTACTGCAAACTGTGATTCTTAATGCTTGCCTGAGGTGTTGATCTTTCTGTTCAAGGGCTGGATATTGCTAATGATTATCAGTTTCTATGAGGTTAACCTTCAAATGAAAATGGATTGTTTGCTAGGGTCATCATTAGTATTTAAAGAGCTTGAAAATACTCTGCTAATTAAAATATAGCAGTAGCTACTGCTTCAGTTAAGCAAAGATATTAATAAGTTTTGAACACTCTGAACTGAGAGAATATTGAAAGTTCAAACATGTTATTGGGGCAGTAATGCTCTCTATATTTTTTCATAGTAAGCCTTAGGCTTGCAGCACTGAAATAGAGTGCAGGTGAAAATATATTTATGATTGACATGGAAGGTGTCAGTTTAGGTCATTGTGCCTCAGACAACTGAAAGGACAGTCATGTTCCTCATGCAGAACAATCCACCTTTTTATTGCAGGAGGGGAAAGAGATGTAACGAGCTGTCACATTCCTCAGTAAAAGTTACCCAGACACAACTGCTTTGTTCCTTTCTGAATGGAGTCATGGAGTCACTACATAATTTCGTGTTTGTGCCTTCTTTGGGAGTGTTGAATATTGAATAGCTTCTCTGCTATAATTGGTTTGTGGATGAGTGCTAAAAAGCTTCACCTAAACTGTATTTATTGTAGGTGAAATGAAAACAGGAGAGCAGGCACTTGAGCAGACTTTATTGTTAGGTTCAATCCAGATTTATGGGTAAATAGACTGGAAGGAAACCCATTAAGGTGCTATGGCTCTTATGTCTTTGAGAAAGGTATATTAGCTGTCTGAACAGCTCATATTCCCTCTGCAATATAACATATCCACAATATGAGTGTTGTGCACCCAGATCAACCCATTTAATTTAAAATACTTCGTGAGTCAAGGTGGATGAAATTTATTAGAATGGGTGTTGAAAACTTTCTAATGTCTTATACAAAGTCTTTGAACATTCAAATGTTAGAAAAATTCATACAAAATTGCACCCAAATTCCATGTATGTGCATGGATAATGCAGCAACTTGTTCTTGGGCAAACTGAGGGTAGTGTGTGCATTTTGCAAGAATTAGTTCTGTGCTTTTTTTGCTTTTTTTTGAACTTCAGGTTCCCAGAAGTGAGTGTATGTTCCTTGACAGAAAGTCAGCAAGCTGTCAGACAGAGTACACTTTATGAGAGCAATATGGTTTCATTTTGCAGAAACATTCCTGAGAATTTTAAGGAGTTGTCAAAACGAATTCACTTTATTACTGGTTAACATTAAAGTAAGAACTGAAGCCACCTAAAGCAGGTCCAGGAAATAATAAAAAAACCCAGCAGTATGCCTGTCGTTCATTTTGACGCCATTGTGGGAACACACTATTGCTTCTGTTTTGCTATTGGATTTTAGACTCTTATGGGAAATTTTCAAATTTTTGGTCAGACTGGGTTTAGTTTTTGAAATTTAGCATATTCGAAAGCGAAACAAAGGTGACATCAGTTAGTGATTCTAAGAAATGTAAGACCATATAAAGTAATGTTGTGTGATATTTTAAGCACACGGAATAAGCCTATGTAAGTAATCATCTACATTTACATATAATACTAATATACATATATGTGATTGAAATAAACGAATATTGAAATATCCATAGAAGCTTAGTCACAATAATTTATTTAATGACAGGTATAAAATAAATTAATAAATTAATAATTAATTGCCTTTTCTTATGTGAGCATCTGATATTGTTAAAAAAAGATCTATGGGGAATATAAACCAACTAATGGGATGAAGTGGAGTCCATTTAAATGCTATGGAGTCAGTATCAGAGCTATGGGAAGTATAATGTTGATAGTGCTTAATATATATGTCCTAATATGCACAAGTTCTGGCACAATTTTTCCCAAAGCAAGTGCACAGGGGGGAGATACCAGCAATTAATCTAAGGCTCAGTTTCAGTCCTCATGTTAATTTGTTTGTAATTTTCTATTTTCATAGGTAACATTCAACAAAGAAGTTTTGGTTTTGTTTTTATTAGTACTTCGGTGCATTTATAGAAATTTAAGTTAGATAGATTCTGTCATTTCTAATAATAATCTTAAGAATAATCAATATCTATTTTCAGAGATTTTTCTTAGAAATATTTTTCTGATATATTTATGGAGATAAGAAACAGCTTTTTGAAATTAAACAGCAAATGCTAATGCAACTCTATTTTTTCAAAATTCACAGAGAACTTGGAGACCGTGAAGCTATAGAACAGAACTGTACAAAATAAAAACAGAACCATATGAAAAGTTTTTCTTGGTGTGATAGTAGCCTAGTTCTGTGCTCATGTCTATAAAATTTGATACAAAATTGAATCAGTAACTTCAGCATCTGTCCATTCAGATACCATTTGGATCTCATTATATCTGAATCAAAATGTTTTAGTGTTTTCCAGCATGGAGGTTGGTGGTTTTTTGTTGTTGTTTTTTGGTTGTTGTTTTTTTTTTTTTTGGTGTATAGTTGGTATTAAAAGCCATATATTATGCCATACTGTTTTGGCCTCAAAGAAAGTAGGAAGATTATTTGACTGCAGCATGTGATCCATAAGTTCTTAGTAAAATAGAGAATTCAATGAAAGCTGGAGCTCTGAAATATGTGCAGAATTCAGTAATTTTATCTTCTATTTAATATATTTGCATGAGAAAATAATAAAAAAAAGGAAATAGTCCTATGCAAAATATGCTGAAGCATTGTATCAAGAAAGGCATTTTAATATATTAAAATCTAGTATGTGTATATATATATAAATGTGCATGTGTGTATGTATACATATATGTGTGTACATATATGTATGCATTTTTATATATGTGTATATGTATGTATATGTGGATATATATATGTATATATACATATATATATGTATATATAAATATATAAATAAAAATTTCATCTAAGTGTAAAAGGAAGCAAATGGCTGACAGCAAGTGTTTATTTCAGTCTTGGCAAAGACAAACATATTTTTAAAAATGCAGCAGCAGTTCCGTGTATTACTGACACCTGTCTTATAGAAGTCCCCATGGGCCTCACCCTCGGTGCTGTTTCAGACACGGGGGCAGGCTCCCGACGCCTGCCCTCAGTCCCACCCAGGAGTGTCCCAGTGTCCCGGGCGGTGTTCAGGACCACGGACAGCACCCATTCCTCCAGGGCAGCGGCCATCTCCCTTATCTGAGGAACCAGCGTCCCTGTGGTAGTCACCCATCCGAGCCTGTACAAATAGAGACATGTTTTTTGTTGCTGGCATATCTAACTTTTTTTTCTATTTCCAGCAGGTGGAGAGGCTTCAAATGTCAAAGAACATGCCTGGCTGTTTACCCACACTTGCAAAGGAAATGCATTTTCTTTAGGCAAAATGTAAAATCAACAAATAATTTTTCAGCAATTAATTTTGTTTGAGTAAATAAGGGTTTCTGCCTTGGCCAGTTTATGGTGTATAATGATCAGGTGGGTTAAGACCTTGAGGCATCCCCTGAGTCATTGCATTCAGCCTTGACTGATTGTTAAAAAATGAAAAATGTGGCTATATTCAAACCTTCAAGCCAGTGGAACACTGTCCTCAGGCTGAAACCCAATGCAAAACTGATAATTTATTTTAATCCACTCACATGCTAGTCTTATTAACAGGAAGACAGATTTTCTGCATTGTTTTTTTACTCAGGGAATTGGTCACTGGTAGATGTTTTTCTAAACTGGTGCTTTATTAGATGTCTTAAAGTGTACTAATTTTTCTAAGAATTTTACTAATGCTATTTAATATTATGTTTCATTATTGTCATAGTTATCAAAATATATTATGCTAAAGAACAGTGATCTTGAAATACACAATGTGTAATTAATTCCATATATATTAGAAATATATCCTTGAATTTAAAAAGGAATTATAAATGCTTTCTACAATGACAAAAGCTGGAAATGAACCAAAAAGTGTATGGGGGAAAAGGCTGAAAAAATCATACTGCTTTAAATTGTATAGGGAAAAAGAATCCAATAAATTTCTATTTACTATGGTGAAATTCTAGACATCTTGACCATATCCATATTCCAGAAGACTCTTTTCTAATCTGAATATCATATTTATTGATCCACAGTGATTCCCACTGTTTTATAGGAACAGTCACCCATCCTGGAGATAGGGGCAGAAATGAGATTTAGTGTCAAAGCCACTTAATGATAGCAGCATGCGCTCTAACACCAAAAGTTTTCTTAGTTTTCCTGTCCCAGATGAAGGCTATCTTGCTGCTCTTGTTTAGATGCTTTTTCATGCCAAAATGAACATGCTAGCTCTGATAATGCAGTAAAAAACACTGACAGTTCACTGGACAAGATTGTGTATATTTAAGCTTCATTAATTAGAAATACAATTGAATAACCAAATGCAAAAAATCTTTTCTGATATGGTGTATGGAAAAAAAACCTACAAGCATTTGGAAAAATAAATTAACATTAATAACTAAACTGATTTAAATTCCATCTTGGAAAATGGTAAAATGTTTAGTGTTAGGCCCTGTGCCTGAGCAAACTGTTCATCTAATGAGTAGAGTGATGGATCAGGTTTTGTCTAAAATTTATATTACATAAAAGGTGTTCTTGTCTGTAGTTAAAAAGGCTTTGTATTTTGAGCTATGTGACAACTGTACTGGCAATGATGTTTTGTCACCAGTACGAGGCTGCTGTGGTGTCTCTGATGGTACCTCAGTCACAGTACTGGATGTTGCCTTAAGTTATTGATGAACAATGGGGGATGCAAAGAGAAATAGTCAAAAGCTTGCCAGGAGTGTTTTTTTCCCATCACAATTTAGTGTTTTTTAACTATTTTAAGGTATTATTTAAAAAAGATTGCTCAAAAATTTTGGTGTTGGAAATGCAATGATTTATTAAGTGTGTAAAAGATTTATGTTGATGGCTTTTGTATCCACTTCTAGATATATGACAATAACTAAATGATCCCAACCAGGAAAAACTCTCCATTATGGGCTGCAATACATGGTTTTCTGGAAATTCTCAGATGCTTTCAACTGGCTCAAAGTCCACATCATCACAATTACATTCAAATAGCTTTGTACTTCTAGAGAAACAAGATTACAAGTGTATCTAGTTACTAACATGATATATTAGAAGAAAACACATGTCTACAAAACTCTTCTGAGATGACCTCATTTAGAAAGCATTTTGAGACTTTGAAAAATTTATTACTTGTGTCTGGATAAGGAGAGATGCAATTAATAGTATTTTGGGACTATTTTTCAAACAACAGCACTAATTGTATGACAGTTCAATCAGGTATATATTAATACCAGAATATACTACCCAGAAAAATATACGAACATGATAAAAAATTTTAAAGAAGACTCTCTTATTCACTAGTCTATCCATAAAGCAAAAGGCTGAATTACCTGTGTGGAGATATATATCCCTTGTACACATGTAGAATTTAAAAGTTACTAACCTGTTTTAAAATTATTTAAAAATTATTGAGGATATAATAAAGAGAAACTATATAGAATATTCTATGTCTGCAAAACATCTACATAAATGTACCAAAAGAAGATTTTTTTTTAAGTCATAAAGGCTCTTTATGCTATATTTGTTCTCTTAATTTGTAAATTACATGAAATAAAAAAAAAACCCAAATTTTTTACCTCTACAAGTGACATGAGTTATTTAAACTTTGTAAAGTGATTTGGAATATAATTAATTTGTAAATATCCTGGATAAATGTTAAGTAGTACTACTATAAATTCGCAATGAGATAAGAAATCTAATAATATTATTTTACTGATTTACTAAAATGACAGCAACAAATTTGGTTTATTCTACTGTGTAAATTCTTTAATGTTACATTGCTGCCAAACTTGTTTTTTTTAAATAATTGTGCACAACCCAGGAAAAATTACTTCTGTGCAAATGTGGAGCTCTGTAAAAATCCACCAGTACTAGGGCTTTTACAACATTTAAGGAAATAAAAATGTGGTTGAGAAATCCTCTGGAATATCAAATCCTCTGGTAGCAGCTGGAACTAAATTACTCTGGAAAAATCCCTTTGCGATTTTTTTCATAGAAGGATCTTTGGATCAACAAGAAAACTTTAAATTGAAACTTAATCTGGAGCTTCTTGCAAACAGAATTGGATCAGAGCAGGACAGACACTGCATCTGAACGCCTGACCTTCAAATGGAGATAATTATAAGCAATTAATTAAACATTTAATTAAGATTTTAAATTTTCCAGTTGTTCTACCTTGGTTAATCAGCCCTGTTCTAAGGCATGCACTGAAATTTTATACTATTTAATATTCCACTTTTATAGTCTAAATATATACCTGCAATTTCTATTAGTATTATTTTTTAAAAGTGAAACCGAAAATGAAAAAACATTTGAAAACTTCTGTTGTTTTCTTTGTGAAGCAGTCAATACTTGTCAGGATGTCTCTGTACACCTAGGTTTAATAAGTCCCTCTTGGTTTTTATCAAACACTAAATCAATGGGTGTTTTGGTGAGCAGCCAAACCATATGAACCAGAGACAAAAGCTCTTACAAGCCATCCTAAGAATAGTGCAGTTTTCTTCAACTCAAATATTTATTCCTTAAACCAATGTAAATAAAATTCCTAACACCAGAAAGAGGTTTTCATAACATGATCATTTCAGAATATACCTACGTCTTTCCTTTATTTAAAAAAATGGTTGGTTCGAAATAAAGTGAGTTATGACTTTTCAAAAGGAACACATTTTACTTTGCTTAAGATAGAAGCATAACTCAGAAATGCAAGGAAATGTACTGTAAACACAATTTATACCCTTTCTAGTGTATAAAAAAATCCTGTTTATAAATGGACCAAGACATATTCTTTAGCTTACAAATCTATGTGAATCCTACTGTGCCCAAAGCATATATAATGGTAAATGGAGAAAGAATGGATTTTCATAAGAGTGGTAAAATTCACTCTGCTGACTTAGAAGAATAACACAAAAATGTACACAAAATAGGCTTTACTGCAAAAGAGAATCTTTTTCATTGGAAGTTTCATTTCTCTAAGTCTCAGGTTTCATGTTAAAAGTTTGCTTTGCATCCTGTTCAGCAGAAACCAAGAGCTCTCAGCACTACTTCATGGCAGTCACAACTTCACTAGGGATCTCATCAATATTTCCTGCTATAAGTTGCTGAAACGTGTCTGAAGAAACAAAAAAGAGAAGAATCAATGTATTTTATGAAAGTCACATATCTATGTCCCCTCCCCATTCTCTTTTTAAAGATTTTAAGGAGAACAGAGGATGGTGTTTCAACTTCATTTGTTGTGTACATAGACTGTGAACACCCATATAAAGCACAAGAAACAGCATTATGTTTCAATCAGTTCTAGAACAACAAACGCGTTTTCTGAGACTTCTAGATTAATTAAATATTATGAAACCTAAAGGTTAATTTTTTTCCCTAAATCACTCACATAAGACTGGTGTAAAAATACGTATCATTGAGTAGGTCACTGTGCAAATAAGGTACAATTAGTCTGTGGTGTTGTGAGGTCCCCAGGACAAGGTGAGAGATGAGAATTTGACTTCAAGTTTTCAGAAGGCTGATTTATTATTTTATGATATTATATTATATTATATTAAAGGAAAATTATATAATAAAACTATACTAAAGAAAGAGAAAGGAGATATCAGAAGGCTAGAAAAGAATGAATAATAAAACCTAGTGACTAACCAGTGTCCCACACAGCTGGACTGGGATTGGTCATTAATTAAAAACAATTCACATGGAACCAATCGAGGATGCACTTGTTGGTAAGCAACCTCCAGACCACATTCCAAGCAATCAGATAATTATTGTTTACATTTCTTTTCTGAGGCTTCTCAGCTTCTCAGGAGAAAAATCCTGGTGAAGGGATTTTTCAGAAAATACCATGGTGACATTGGTGTACATTGTGCATTTTATATATGACTAGGACATTGCAGGAATTATCCTGATGTGAAGACACAGATATCTCAGCACTTTTGGAGTTGCCCTAAAGTTTCTATTGGTCCATAAAGCATAGATCTTCTGAATCTCATCTGCCAGCCCCAGGTGAGTGATTGAACATCCTAGGGTACTTTTACAGTTGCATGTTGTCTGCATGGACAGAAGAACTGCATCCTAAGATAACCAGAAATTACCCATCTAATTTAATCAAGTTAGTTCCATTATAGTAGAAAAAAAAAAAAGTCAAACAACCCTATAAAAGAAAGAGAGGTTCAGCTATAAAAAATAAGTTCCAAAGTAGGAAGTATGAGTTGTCCTTTCAAAACTTCTCTTTTTCACCAATAGCAAAAAGAGAGAAGACTACTTTGTTTTTTTCCCCTAGGTACCTAGGGAGATGAAATGTACTGCAAAAATTTGTCTGAAATGTTCTGTTATAAAGTAAATAATTTGAATTCAGTTCATAGCCACAGGAATAAACCTCATTGTTTCTTAAAAAAATCCACCAAATCAGTAATCCCTTTCTTTTCATCAGCAAGTATTAATGGAAAAGTGTGATTTGTGTTATGGGGGAAGTAATCAAATAAACAACTCCTTCACCTGAAGTCTCACTCCAAGATTTCTCTCCTGAAGCATTAGAGATTTTATTAATTCACAATTATATTTTTTTTATAGAGGAAATAGAAAAAGGCATAAAAGTTACTTTGTGGCATTTACAAAATTTAGTCATGCTGCTTTTTAGAAATAAATATTCATTCTTCCACATCTTTCTGTGTTTGCCAGGCTGACTTTAACACTTTCTCATTTCATAATCAATGCTGGCAATAGGTTTAGTATTTGATTTCAAATTTTCTTAATATTTCTTCTTATATTAATTCTGGTTGATCCCAAAGTACCTTTAATTTAAGACAAAGTTTATTAACTAAAAAAATACCCATGGGATGCAAGTATTTGTTTCAGTATTTGTTTGCAAATATTTGACTTTTATAGTGTGCACTCTTTGGAGTTAGTGTAGAAAATTACTTTCTGGTAAGAGAGCAATGGCTTTTTCTGCTGATAAAATAATTTATTTTGACACACCACTGTGTTAAATATTAACTAAAAGGGCAATTAAACAAATGAAATCAGTTGATATATCAAATGTTTATTCATGTCCTGAGCTGAAAAGTGATAAAACTATAGATTTAGAATGCATAATTTTATCTGGGATTTAAAAATAGGCTAAGTCATAAGGATGCAGTCTCTTAGATGAATGCTGCATGCAATGAAGTGCACTGTGATATGATCTGGAATGAAACAACTTTCATTTTCCTGTCAGACATTTTGTGAATATTTTAGCAGTTTGGTCTCAGCTTTCCTTAGCTGTAACAACTTTGTGTAATAGCATTCTTCCCTTCTTCATCCTGTTAGAGCTATCAGCAAACATCCTGAGTATTTCTGCATAATTAGGGTCTGTTTGAGACAAAGTCAATTTCCCCCATAGCAGCTCTCACAGTTCTGTACATTGGGAGCTGGAAAGATGCTGATGACACACCAGTGTTTTGGCAACTGCTGAGCAGCTCTGCACAGCATCAGGACTGTCTGCCCAACATTTCCCCCAACAGCAGTAGGCTGAGGGTGAACAAGATCTAGGGGGGGGTCATAACTTTTCTTCCAAATGCATGACCCTTACTAGTAGACATTGGATCCCATGGAAAAAATGTGATGATTAGCAGAAGGAAAAGGGTGGTTTGCTTCAGCTGATGGGAGAAGGGGGGTAGAAGAAAGGAAAGGGCAAAAAGGACACAAAATAAAGGTGCTGGAACAGACTGCTTGTCCGTAAGTATAGCTGCATGAATCATAATGATCTCAAGCAGGAGTGAGGATAGGGGATTAGATTCCAAAGGAGGGTGGATCTTAGTATGCTAGAAAGCTACAAGACAGAAAATTTAAATTTGACATGCAATTACATATCATGTCACAGACTGTAGTTCATTCAAGAAGTGTGAGAAATCACAAGATGACATGAAATCAAACTAAGGTCAGGAGAAAAATTACTTTATTCAGTCTGGTATATAAACAAATACAAGTTTGTTAGACTATGTCAAAAAGAAGGAAATTACCCATTTGAGGCAAAATGCTTAACTACTCTGGGCATAATTTACGATACTTCAAGGACGTCTTCACAGAATTTTATTCATTTTTATATGGCTCCAATCCATTATTCTCTTTGCATTAAGACTCCTGAAATTACCAGTGTCCAGGTGCACCTCTTATGTAGCAAAAAGCCTAATTGTTTTTAATCTGTTGAATGATAAACTGATTATGAAATTCTAAACAGGTGTGTCTTCCATAAATGTAATTATGGAGATGGCTTGAGAAAAAGTAGTGTATTTTCAGTCAGTTAAACTCTGCTTCTGTTAGTCAAAAAACATTCTGTATCTGTCCCAAGTTTTCAGAAAATAACTGCAAAGCTAAGTGATGTCACCTAAGAGACATTCTGAAACATTCTTTGGCTGCACGTTTGAAGGGACAGAGGAAGGAATCTGTCTCTCTTGATAGAAACTGCTAGAGGAGGAATAGGATTGAGAGCACATTACTAGTAGAGATAAAAAACCAAAAATTCCCCCCAAAAACCCCAAACCAAAACTGTGAAGAAAGTAACATCAAATCTCTTCACCATACTTACATCAGGAAGGAAAATAACCAAAGTCAAGAGGACTGGAAAGAAGAAAACTATAAAAGAATGAGTTTGTTAAACAATGAGGAAACAATGATGAGTATATTAATATTTCAGAGTAGTACAGTCTGCTCTTTGTACTCTAAGTGGAAATTAAACTTTATTCTGTTTTTTCTTTCTTAAGTTTTGTCAAGTCTATTGTTGTTATTGCTGTTAGCAATAAAGACAATGAGGAAAAGAAGAGGAAGAGGTATTCCAGAACAATGGGTTTAATTGTGAAGCAGTCAGATCACAGAATCACAGAATTTTTAGGGTTGGAAGGGATCTCTTGAGATTATTTAGTCTAATCCTCTGCCAAGTCAGAGTCATTGGGAGCAGGGGACACAGAAATGTATCCAGGTGGGTTTTGAATGCCTCTGGAGAGGGAGACTCCATGACCTCCCTGGGCAACCTGTTCCAGTGCTCTGCTACCCACAATGTAAAGAAGTTCTTCCTCATGTTGAGATGAAACTTCTTTTGATTTAGTTTATGGCCACTGCTCTTTATTCTGTCGCTGGGCACCACTGAAAACACTCTAGCACCATCCAGTTGGCAGCTGCCTTAGAGGTATTTATATGTATTGATGAGATCCCCTCTCAGTCTTGTCTTCTCCAGACTAAACAGGCCCAGCTCCTGTAGTCTCTCCTCATAAGAGAGATCCAGATCCCTAATCATTTTTTTATTCCTCCACTGGGCTTCCACTGGACCTTCACCTTGTCTTCCTTGCACACAAGCACCCAGAACTGGACACTTTCAAAAGTGTTTCAAAATTAGTTTTGGTAATTGTTCAGTAATTGTTTCTAGTTTTGATTCTTACAGAATCTTTCAAATTCCATTTCTTCTAACAAATGGAGAATGGAGGATCTTTTCAAACAAAAGAATGAAGTATAATGTAGAGAAACACATTGTATTTTGTGCAATAGCACAGGACAATCTATTGACAGAGTATGGGAAGAGCAAAGCAAAAACTTGACAATGCTTTTACAGCTAGACTATCATGTGGGGGGTTCTGTCTTAGAAAATATGGGAAATGGCCTTTTAACTTATGCTTCTACAGGGCTGAAGAATAGAAGAAATTTTTCCTGAAACTGCATTTTGTATGACACTAGGGATAATTAGATAACCAGATCTGTGTGCTAAGTGAAACAAGCATGTGTCTAGACATGGGTTTGAAAGCGCTCCCCTCTCCTCTGACACAAAACATGGAATGTTCTGGGGAATGCTAAGGGTAGAAAGGAGAGAAGGGGCTGCAGTATTTGTCACCTTCCCATAGTCTTAACCATGAGCACACACATACCAAATTTGCAAATCCCACTAAGCTGTAAATGGAATCTGAGCTTCCAACTTCTGGGTTGCCTGAAGTGGCAGTTTTAGGTTCTGCAGTGTGACAGTTGATGCTAAGTACAAAAAATTAGATGTAAATGAACTTCTCTAAAAAAAGGGAGTGGAAAGAGTAAATTAAACTAAAAAACCTGCCCAGGATGCTTTGAAAATAAGAATAAATCAGTTTTAACTGTTTTTAAACTGCAAAATAGCATAATGAGTCTATGAAAATCAGTGAAAGAGCTAAATGCAGCATTCTGTGGGTTATATAAATTTTAAATGTAAATCTATGGTTTGAAAGGAGAATTTTTTTGTTTCACTGTTGACCTCCTATTCGGGTAACACCCTCAACCATGAGCAATTCCTAGACATATGATGATTTTGGCAGAATCAGCTGTGCTTTCTTTAACTCTGCTCTGTCTCTTCTGAACAAGAAGAATACTCTTACTGTCCATATGCACAGAGTTTGCTTCTCGTTATGGCATGGAAGCTACACATGGAAGCTACACATGGAAGCTGTATTGGAAGCTATATTCTTACCTGATGTGCATTTTCTAAAGCTCATGAAACTTTTGGATTTTGCTCCTAGAAACATATTGTGACAAAGACAAATACTATTTGTCTTCGCAAAGTGCAAAGTGCTGAATGTATCTCTGGAATATGGTTTGACTGCCTGATTTTGATGATGTGATTTTAGATGGACTAGTGCCAAACAGAAAACCAAGTCTACTGCAGAATAGTGCAACCCTCTGAGCAGCATGTGGATAGTCTTCTGGACTGTCCCTTGAAGGACTACTCTTCCATAATGCTGAGGGAACATCTACAGATCTCAACATGCAGGCACTGAAGCTCATAAATTATCTAGACTTAGGGCAAATCCAGTTTCAAGTCCTGCCTCAAGACTGTACACTACCAACCAGTCAGACTTTCAATTACAGCTTCAATTATATTCTGAATATCAGGAAAAAAAATTCATTTTCCCATTATAAGATCTTTATTGTAATAGCGATGTTGAGGACAGCATATTTCAGTTGAGGGTAATACAAATTGGACTGTATTTTGTGAAGTTCATATTTTATACAATGACATTTACAAGCTTTGATTTGAAAGCTAAAATTTATTTGACTGGATCAAAGCTAAAATTGATTTTACCTGATTCTGTGTCTTTTACCTGATACCTTTAATATCACTTCTACTAAGGAGTTTCAAGGCACAGACATCTAACAATGTTTTTGGTATTCTTGTTTATATTCTTACATCAATTGCTGAATATTGTTCACAAAATAGTGGAGAAAAAGCCACAATTCCTCAATTACCCCATTTATAAGTCAAGGTAATGATTTTCTGATTGATAATGCAATGTCAGAGTGGAATTTGAAAAATAGATCTCTATACAGCAGTTTACTCCAGATAAGAATCTGATCTTGACTATCTAAAATTACTCAAATTATAAATGGAAGGAATAAAAGCGAAGGCAATTATTAAATTAATTTTCATCCTTTCTCAGATAACTTTTTATAGAAAATAATAGGAAAAACTTATGGTTTGCCATCCCAGCTTGGATTAATATCATGATATTAATTTTCCTTTTTTTGTACAAATAGTTTTAAAAGGACTATCATTTTAAGTAATTTTCCAGTGTAAATGAAAGAAAAGGTCATGGTTCATAGATACATATTAATTTGGCTAACAAAAAGCAATTTACTTTTCCTTAATTAAACTCAACCATTGCAGCCTTTGTTTTAAATTGATAAAAGGATTACAAAATTATCTTTTCAGGTTTGTATAGCAGTTAATGTTTGAATAAAAATGCATTTTGCATGAACTCAAGTTCAATTAAGGAATTATGAAGAGAAATGCTCTTCAAAAAAATTAAAGTAATTTTTACGTTTCTTCATTAAATGGTAGCGTTCCCTTTGAGTCCTAAATGCTAAGGTTTGTGTGATTATGGGAAAACTAAATTGAAATACACAGGTAGAGCCTGTCACTCAAGTTAAACAGGTCCATTAATTAAATATGTAGCTATTTTTTATTATTAAGTTTAAAAAAATCTCTATTCTAAGAGCCAGACAGTCTGACTGAATGCTGAAGGTACATCTCACCAATTTCAGCGGAAAAAATATTTACAAAAGCACAACTGTCCATTCGAAGACCCTCCTCTCTATTCATTGACAACTGAATGAGGTGAGTAAGCTATAATGATATAAGTGAGCTACAATGAGCTGAAAACTTTTTCCAGCCCTGCATCTGGGATGTGTCCTTGAATACAGTGTTATGATAGTCAGTGACAGAAAATACCCCCCTGTTATAAAATATTGAACATATCACACTCAATACATAAGTTTGAGGCTGAACCAGCAAAAAGAATTCTTGGAAGGACCAGGTAATTCCTATCTTAAACCTTGGAAAGAAGTGGTTCTAGAAATTGCATTTCCAGTAGCCAGACTTTTGAAAATGAAATCTAGGATAATACATGGTAAGAATAGGAAAAAAGAATTCTCAAACTTGGCAAAATAGGGAGTGATAGTTTTTCCTACTTACCTATTTGTCCTGCCTTAAGTGGAAGGAAAAGAAAGGAAGATATGTGAGCAGAAAGAAAATGAAATAATAAAAGTGTGATCTCCTCAATAAGATAACTTTTGTTTTTGCAAAACAATGAGTCACTTTAATTCCTCTCTTAAAAGATTCAACATGTTACCACTAGTGAAATTTTTACCAACATTGTCAAAGAAAGTAAGTCAGTAAAAGCTGTACAAAATGATGTGGAAGTGAAAAAAAAGGATAAATCTAGAATGAATGGTGCTGCAATGGTGTCGAGGTGTTGGGGGAGCCGGTGCCTTCCTGGACTCAGGGGTCAGGAGCAGTAGGGCTCCCCCTGAGCAGCCTGAAATGGATTCCTTGGCTGTGGGCAGCCTGGTGGAGCCCCAAAGAGGCCAGGTAGATGCAATCAGATTTGGTAGGCTTTGATAAATTGAAAATCAGTGTCTGGTGACACTGTCATTATTAGAGTATTTTAAAGGCAGACCTTGAGTATGAATCTCAAGGAGCTTAACTGGCTTTGTCTTTCAAAAAGATGACTACAATTGCAGTTTTAAACACATCATGGATATAAACAGAAAATACATGTTACCTGATTTTTAATATAGATTTTAATATGAAGTAACGTATGTAGGTTGTAGATTCTTGAGCAATCTCCAAATAATGCTCCAGGAGAAGCACCAAGACAACAAATCCAGATGTCAGGATGCACTAACTGAACATCTAAACTAACTCAGTGATAATGGAGGTTAGAAATCACAATTGCAACCTGGGAAGGGTGGAACAAATATTGAAGAAGTCTGTTTGAGGTGTTCCAAATATATTAAAAACTTAAAGTTAGAAAATATTAGTAAAAAGAAGGACATTAAACAAAAGCTTTTAAATTACATGGTTCTAGCGCCTAACTCTGGGATACAGGTTAGAGAATGATTCATACAATTAGGAGATTGACTCATAAGCCTGACCTTGGATGTCCTGTTTCTTCTGAACTAAGTGAAAATAGGTTTCTGATGCTGGAGTGACAATATCAAGGTAAGGTTTGGAATACCTATGACAGGCAGTTGGAAATATCAGAGAGAAGGATATGTTTGAATGGCCCAAGGAAATTCAGAGCTGCACTTGGGATGTGTCTGTCTCTTTCTCATCACCAGCGTGCCAGAAAACTTCTCTGGGAAGCAGGAAGACACCCTCTAATCCCTTCTCAACCTGGGAGTTTGAGCTGACAGCTTTTCAATTTCATCAGATATTTTGCCTCCTGTTCATAACTTCTGTGTTCTACAATTAAACTAATTTGATACGAGAGAGTTGATTTGCATGTTCTTAGGAAGAGAAGATCTTTTGCTGGCATTTCTTGTGTGTCTTTTTTATCTCAAGGTCTATAGGTAAGATAAGACTTCTCAATAACTTGGATAGTAGATATAACAGCAACACCATTGGTCATTCATAATGCATTGCTAAAATCATCCAAGAAAGTCTCTGTAGAAGTAGACTCCTGATTACATCTCAGATAAGATGCACTACCTGAACACTTTGCTGGCTGGCTGAGTGTTGGGACACTCAAGAGTTCACTGCAACTTTGCTGGCTTACCTAGAATCCATGCTCCATTCATTGATTTAATCTTTTTTCTTGAAGACCCTAAAGGGAATGAGAAAAAGCATGGGTTTCTACTAAATGAAAATCCATCTGTAAAAAACAAAGGCATACTTGTACTGTTTCATGGTGGTGGTTTATGTTTTACAAACTGCCCATGGAATTATCTAACCAACAGTGATAAGATTTGCAGAATTAAGATTGCAGTTTTATGGATGTGGCAGCCACTGATTTCATAGTAGTATATATAGACTGTCTTTCATATAATGATAAACCAAAAAAAAAAACAACCCAAACTTTGATTTTGGTTAAATGAAAGATATTTATTTTTCTCTTCTCCTTGAAAAAGTCTTTGAAGCCTTTTCTGAAAGTCATATACTTATTCATGTAAAGGCTGTTGCCATTCATTAGGGAAGAAAGACACCACCAAAATCCCCAAAACTCACATTTTTTGGCCTGCTCTTCTGTATGCACTATTCTTATTCCTCCATGTTGCAATGTTACTGGTGACTTTTACTGTCAGCTAGGAAAATAATTTGTATGCTAGTCACTTACATAACTTTCCTTAGGAAATTTATGTATCTTATCTCTTTAAAGGCCAGAGCAAAGTTCTGAAACAGCTGATAGTCTCATTACAGTAACCTACTCTTAAGAACTAGCTGTGATATGTAAGATTAGAAATATTGCCATTACATCTTTATAAAAGTTTTTTCTATTTATATAGGTCAGCGTTATGTGCCATCCTTTTATACTATCTACAGTAGTTGGGAAACATTTTGCTATGTTCTACTATGGGTAAACTGAATTTACATGAGGAAGGTCTTTTCATTCTCCTGTTACTGTAATAATTTAAAAAATATTTTTTTTCCTTTGGTAGTAGGCTAAGTGACTTAATATGGATTCAGAAGAAAGAGGATCTTGGATAGAAAAAAATGTATATCAGCACTATACCAAGATTTTATTTTTACAGCATGACTGACTCAGTCCGCAAAATTTTTCGTGTTATTAAGAGAGGTACATAGAAAACTTTGGAGGTGAAAGCCCAAGGAAGTCAGGGGGGAAACCCTTGAACAATACCACAAATTAAACAGAGTTGAAAAACAGGTGGGAAAGAAAAAAATACCAGAAAAAAGAGAATCTTTTTACATTCTCATTATTGAAAAAACCCTACAGTTTTAAGAGTACCTGGAGGCATTTTTTATACATAGTTACCACAATTATGCCCAAACTTCAGACAAATAGTTAAATACAGCCTCTCAAAAGTGATAACACATTTTACTGAGATTTTTTTTTTTACTTTTCTCTGAGTTTTACCAGTGCAGAAAAATATCCTGAGGTCTGTGCGAGCCAATGGGATTAAAATTCCTAGCAAAGTTTGTAGAGTTGTATCAGCATTTATGAGTAGTCCTTGCATGAAAAATCTGCAAATCATGAATGGATGGTCATCACCGTTAATAACCCAGAAGAGGAAAGAACAAGGTTTTTAATAGCACTTATGGGAGATGATGAAGCAAGAAAGTAGTGAGTACCAATTACAACAGAGAGCAAGTTACAGTGACTTCTGAAATTAGAAATATAGGGAGGGGATGATAAACATGGCTGGCTGAAGAGGGAGTTAACTGAAGAAAATTGAACAGAAAATAGAAATATGTTTCAGACACAGTATAAAATTTTTAAATAGTCCAAATTGTCACAGACTGATGTTGATTTACCATATTATCTTAACTCACAGTGCTTTAGTGCCTACTAAAGCATGTACCAACTGATGCAGTTTCTGCTGTTGGCATTTGTTGACAATGATTATGATACACCATGCAGTCATATGCTGAACATATAAAAGCAAAAAAATCATTAAATAAAAAGAAAATTTTCAACAAGAGTTGAAACCTTTGAGGTAATTAAAACAAGCTTTCAAAATGTTACTGGAAAGAAAGCGAGGGTAAGCATCATAGTTTGCTCAGAAAAAAATGAATTAGCCAAAGGGAGAGGTAGGGGTTTTTGACTTGGCACATAAAAAAATTACTGTATCACATGCTTTCTGCATAGGTTGTTTTCTCTTATACTAAAAACTCTTAATATTTATTTACTACTCAAACTAGCATTAAGGATAGGAAAAATAAATTCTTGAGGTGATTTAAAGTATCTCTGTATTACATATTCTTGTTTCTTTAGAAAAAAAATAACTCAAGTAGCTGCTTTGATGATGCTGTATTTCTTTTGAGCAGTACTGGTCTAATTCTGGTTCATTTTCATAAATAAATACTCCCCCAAGAATTGCCTGAGGAAAGTTTTCCCACATTTTCTCCAAGAACAAAAGGCAATATTTCTTTAGATACTTTCTTACTGTTCATTAGGACACAGGAATAAAAATACTAAGTCTGTTTAAGCCAAAATTCTGTCTCAGAGAGTATTTATAAGAGATATGATTTAGGAGAACACACGGATAATCTGTCTCTTTGTGGTTCCCTCTCTTTCATCTCTTCCAGCTTCCACAATTGATATGTTATGGATAGAAGAATAGAATAAAGAATGGAGAAGCATTTCTATTTTCTTCTATTGTAAGCATATGATTTATTGGGCAGATTTTTGTAAGACTGAATACATACAAAACATAAAGGCTGCTAGTAGAGCAAGCAGACCTTTAAGCTGAAATATGTCAGTTGTCTTTCTCTAAAAGAACAGAAAAATGAAGTAAAATACGCCATGTCTCAGTTCACAAGAGAAGCTAAAACAAACAGGTTGTTTTCTCACTCCTGTAAACAAATCTGTTCAGTTAATACTTGAATTTATGAAAATCTATATTCTATGAGTGCCTGGGATTTGGTCACAGAAGGTGGACAGGAAAATACAGCAGAGAAAAATAGCTACATTCTGCCTAAAAATAGGACAAAAACCTTAACACATATGAAAAAAAACCCACAAACTATGGAAAACTATAAAACTTGTCAGAGAAACAAGAATATTCTGCTTAAGAAATTATCTTTGTAGAAGAGAAATACTTGTATTCGTGTCTTCTAGAAATTCAACCAGTTCTGAAATTTTGATTGAAGCACATTGAAGAGAAAGACCTGATTGTAGAACTGATTCATGTATACCAAGTTCCTTGCTGCTATAAATATTTTGGAAAAGAATTAAGAATGCATACTTCAAGATGTAGACATTTTCTGAAATAAAACATTTTTTATGGTTGTAAAACTAATAGTACTGGTAACCAAAGAGTGACTTAAGAGCAGTCTTGTTGGGTATCTTGTTTCTATCAGACCTGTCATGGAGAAGTTGTCTCCATGTCTCTCCATGTCAAAAAATGACAGAATTTGGCTAAGATATATACAATATGTCAACTTGAACAACTCCTTTCCAAAGACCAGAAACATGGATCAGAATGTGTCTATGCAGGTTATATTGAATGTGAAATTTTTCAAAACATGATCTCAAGCTACAAGATCAAGTGGGAGGCCCAAGAAAGATGGTTCATAAAGTTGTTATGGAGAAAGCAGGACTCAAATGGGTCAGCAGGAATGGAAAGGATAATTTTATTCTGCAAGAAGAAAAAGATATCATATATATCACTATGAACGTAACACAAGCTCTTTATTAAAGATACCTCTGAACACCTTCAAGAAAAATCCATCAAAGTAGAATGGACTGTGTCACTACATGAACCCCTTAATTTTGTACAATTTCTTCTTCATGCAGGTGGAGTTTTTTTAGCATTTTCAAAATACTTTGGCTACATTTCACAAAACACCAATGAGTTATTGGTTTGAATGAGATTTTTTTGGTCAGTTCAAGGTTAGAACCTGAATAGAACAGGCAAGAGGCTGATCTTACAAGACAGTTTTACCTGCATAGTAATATTATGATTATTAATATACAGTTATTTTTAATATAGTTAAACAGCTTTGGCTTTGTTAGCTTCCAACTCAGTGAAAAAAAGAATTATCTAAGGGCAGTGTAAAATTTTGAACCAGTCTATTGATTTTAAAATAATGAATATCCATTTTGAAATATACAAACCCTCATAAAATAAGCATTTGAGAATCATTCTGGAAGCAATAGGTATTTTAGTGTTGTTACCAGTTCTTTTATTACAGATTACAAAGTAAAAGTTAACTGATTTTTGTAACTTTGATATAAAGATTTCAACAGCTTGACAACACTACAAAGTGCGTAATATTTTTCTTCTGATTAAAAAACAATTGCTGCAAAATATGCTGCATTCTGGTGAAATAAAATTTTTAAAAATGCTAGTGACTTTCAAGATGCTTTTAAAAAATTCACAAAATAGAAGAAAACCACAAAAGGACATATCAATTGAAGGAGTTGGCAGCTGCTATGTGAACTGTATGCTTAATATATTGTTAAAATTGCAACCCAAAAACTGTAAATTCTAATAAACCTGAACTTTTACAGAAAAAAGTCCTGAACCTTGCATGGTTTAGACAGTGTAATCAATGGAAAAATCATTGTGATTAAAACATGACAGTATGATTCATAAAGTGTGCACTTTATTAAGCAATTTATGATTTATTGCGAAGGTATCTTTTACGCAATATTTTTATGATAATTAGGAGTTGAGATAAACATGGTAACCATATCTCACTGTTAAAAATTTGCATAGAAGATGTGTAACACAGAAATTTTAAAGGCCCATAACTTGGTCAGATTTGCTTGAGTTGATGAATACAGAAACATTTTAACACATGATTCAAAGTATGGAGGAGTTTTAGTTTCTTATAAGAAAAAAACTACTAAGCAAAAGTATTTTTAAAAACCCATCACCCCATACCCCTAGAATAAGAATATTCTATCTACTGATCTGGAAAAAATGGAATCTGCTTTTTGAAATGCATTCATCTGAACATCTCACTAAGTCTACCACTGACCAATATGACTACCTTGGAACATAATTACATTTTTAGCAAAAATATTTTTTTATTGTCTAGTTAAGATTTCCTGGTATTGCCCCTGAACTTTTAATTTAATTTTAAGATTGTGGGCTATCATCTGCATTGGAGATAATTTTTTTAAAAATTGTTTCCCTTTAATACACTTTTATACTGAAAACCAGAATTAATGAAAATAGAAATTCAAAAAACAACATGTAGCTAACTTTGTTTGACTAAATTTGTGAGAGGCATATCAAAAAATGATCAAAGGAGAAAAGGATGCAATAAGAAAATTTTCACAGCCTCTGAAATAGATCACTTTATCCATAATTTTGCAGTCACATAATTAGAAGAAGAGTAAATTCTTGCAATCAAGATGATGAATATTTTTTTCTGATCACCAATTATGTAGTTGAATAAGAGCAGGAATTGATGCAGTATATCTCAGAGGAAATTGTGTCTGATTACAAGTTATTTATTTAGTTGGATATGTTTCAATGTAAAAATATTTTTTTTCTTGTGGAGGTTTTTAAATGATACCATAAACTCGGGAGGTGCACAGCCATGGTATGAAAGGGATCAGACATAAATTAGTACACCAGAAATTCTGTTTAACTACATAAATATTGGATATTTATAAGGGCACGCACGTTGTGTGTGGAGATAAAGGCAGGACAAAGGGGACTGGTGTCCAGGGGAGATGGGTCTCCACCAGGGGTACCCAAACAGTGAGGAAACAGGGAAAGAAGAAACCAGGGGAAGTTGTGAAATATAGTGATCAGTGAGACAGAGGTCCATGGAGGAGTCTTGTCTTTTCCCACAGGAGGAATGAACTCTATGATAAGTCTTTCCAAGGCAATGCCCTTGGGAATTGGCTGAGGCAAGAGAGTTCATGGGATGCTACACTAATATAAATTAGGCAAGCACATGAATCTCACAGGACCCTGGCCTACTAAATGGCAGAAAAATTTCTTTCCTAGAAGAATATTTGACCTACTCACATAAAAACAGAAGTTAAAGATTTTCTGTGAGATATTGATAAAGTCCAAAATTCTACAGCAGTCTTGTCTTCCTACCTTTTCTCTTCTTAAGAATGTTCTGTTTTGTACTGAAACATTTTCTCTGGGAATAATTTGCTGTTCCAATGATAAACTACAATTCTTGGAAATTTCTGGAATTTCTTTGAAAAATGCAGTGCATTGGTGTTCTATTTTGAAAAGTAACTTTCTGCTTTGGATCACCATAAGCTGTTCTGCAGACTGTGCTGCAGGCCAGCCACCTACTTATTTTTAAATGCTTTCTGCAAAGACACAAGGAATCAGAGAACATTCAAATTTAGAGGAATAGGGTTTTTTTTTCTTATTCTTTTGGTCTGTTCATATTTTCAAGCAATACTTTCATCCTGCTGAAAGTTCATAGAAAATTTTTGTCCGCATACCTACAAATTTTCTCCAATGATTGTTATTCATATTCTATAAAATAATTTGAATATTTGCAGGAGGGCTGAATTTTTGCTACATTATTAGATTAAACAAGATAAAGTATTTTTTCCTGTCCTCACCTTTTTACTTTCTTTTCATGCTTTGTCATAGTTTTATTTATGTTGAAAAAGCAACACTCAAAATTTTAAGAAAATCTTCTCATATCCTACACATAGAAACATGATTTACTGTATTTTCGTACTGCCAACAGAAGTATAAATCTAGATAAATGCCCTCGTTTAACAAAAACAGCCAGTGATTGTTTTCTTAGCATATTTTAAATGCAATAAAAGATTTTTCCTTGCATTTTTTTATTTTGTGTGGAATCATCATGCCATAAATATTCCACAAATAAATTGCAGTGAAAATATTACTCTGTTTTCACTGATCCTAATACTGTTTAAAGTGCTTTTGATGCCTTGGTACTTTGATTGACATTGAGCAACATTATTTTATACTTTGTCTTTTATCTAAGTGTCTTGATCTTATATTCTCAATTAGATTTTTCTGGATTTCAGTCTAAATAAGGTGATCAGAATTGTGTGTGTTTATATCTGCCTTCTAAACACTCATAAAATCCCATTGCATTAAAGTTTTGGACAGTTGCTGAATTTTGATTATTGAGCAGTTTACCATATGTCAGGCTGATGACCTACCATAAATTTTCTTACTAGTCCTAAAAGTGGCAAAATATTTATCTGTCTTCCTAATGGGTGAGTTGGTGCTACCCAGATAACGGCTCTCTGCTTTATTTTGATTACTTACCAAACTTTAGAGAGTGTAGTGTAAGCTATAAACACATTAAATTTTCCTGTCTTTTCAATAGCTTCAGCTTGTATCAGCAGACATTTTTACAACTGAGATACATCAATTCAAAAATGACTGTAGATGCATATCTGTGTTGGATTTCTTTTGTGACAAAATGATTTCAGGAGACAAACGGTCTGAAAATAACGAGAGTCATCTTAAACCTATGACTAAAATAAATTCAGGTTGTTTTCCTGAAACAATGGTAATTCCTCCATTTCAGAATGTTTAATGTTGCTGGAGACGTTTTATTCCATCTATTCAGATGTTGCAGAATGATTTAATTTCTGAACTTCATAATAGAAGGAAAATAGGACACAACAATGTGGAATGACATGGAATTCACATAATACTCTAAATCCATCATTTTTAAAAAATAAAACCAAATTACTTGTTAAAGTTATAATTGAAGAATCATAGTCAAATGCTATGTTTGCATGGGGACACAAAAACAATAAAATCAACAGTGTTGCTTAGAACAAAAATTCTAGTGTACTATTCATTCTTATATGGCAGCTTTCGAGTTTAAATAGTGCATCTTGGTTTCAGAAATTTGGTCTGTGCAGTGATAGAAGACAATTGTCAATTAATTTGCCTAAATAAAGGCACTTATTACCATTTGTTATGTTCCAGAGCACCATGCCTGGCCTCTAGTAGGCAAGGCTAAGAAGGCAAAGGTCACTTGTAGATTGTAGATTGTGTTTGCTGATCCTGTGCAGAGCCTCTGGTACAACTTGTGTTTCAAATAGCACCAGGTGCTGATGCTTTGGAAACTGAAGTAAGTCTGTATTATAGAAGTCACACTGAGAATCACAGCTGATGTGAGAAGTTGTTAATTCTTGCATAAATGATATAGTGAAGATGTTATATTCTCTTGGTTTACATGAGTTTTACTTGAACTAATTTCATTTGTAACTTCATGTGGGTAGAAGGGGACATGGTAAAAGCAGTCAGCAAAACAGTTCAGTTAAATCCATTTTGTAGGTAAATTTGTTTAAAAAACCTTTCTGTTTTGTAGAAGAAACCAGTGTAAGGAATTCTTTACCAGAAACAGCATGGAGTAAAAGATATTATGTATTTTGGAAAGCTATGTATTAGCAGGTTCATTATCTTATAGTATGGTACCCATTGCTATTACCAAGATCCTAATTTATAGGAGGTTGTCTTTATGTGCCTATGAAGCAAGTTCAACATTGTAGCTCAATTAGCTAGAAAACTCCTAAGAAAAACTGTTGAAGAAGTGTGCTTCTAATTTCAACAACTAAATTCAGAAAAAATAATGGTAATGAGAACAACCGATGTAGACAGGATGTCTTTCTGGCCATTAGAGAAAGGGACACATAAGAGGATTTGATGTTTAAAAGGAATGAGAATTAGAGTATGTGACAGCTACTGGGCTTTGACAAGGGGTTCTACACCCTTTAATCTGCAAATCAACATTTCACATGTAATTAATAGTTGAAAATGTGACCTTTATTAAATATATAGCAATCTCTTAATTATTAATTATAGAATTCTAATGCCATTATAATAAATGTATAATATTAGTGCATAATTATCCATTTGCATAATCGAATTATAGCATGGATGTATGCTAAGAATGATAGTAAAGAATGAGTTTGGCCAGCTCTCTGACGCTAGGCTTATTCCATTAATGTAGGACAACTAAGGTCAACATCAGGTTTAAAAAGAGAATGTAGAAGAGGAATCTAGTCTCTGGAAAACTGGTTAATCACCTTACATTCTGTGGTGGTTATTGTACCTCATCTTCTACTTGCTACACCTGCAACAAATGACACTTACTAACAGAATGGTGTGAGCTAGAGGTGGAACTTCATGTGATTTCTGTCTCCCCATTGACTTCAGCAGTTTGTTGTTTCCCTTTTGCTCTGTCTCCATCCTTTAAACTCTGTGGTCACTAAAACATGAACAGAAAAAAAAAATTAAAATTTGGTAGATTTTTCCCCCCCTTTCACTTCAAAATGTGTTATTGACTAGTGTGTTGATAATGCTGTTACAACATGGGAAAAGCTAATAAATAAACCCTAATAAAAATTAAAAAATCAAGATGTTTTATTTATACATAATCTGATTTCACTAGATGGTAAAGATTAGCTGTAAGATCATGTGTGTCTGGTTATTTTTGTTACTACTTTATTACTTGTGAGATCATCTGATCTTTGCTTTGTGAAAGATCAAAAGAAAAACACCATCTTGAACCACAAAGAAAATAATTTTGTTCTCAGTATGAAGAATAAATATGGGTAAAAAAATTAAAATTTTTCTTAAGGCCATCCCATTTTTAAAGAGTCAGTATCAAGTATCTTATAACAGGTTGGCTTTGATCTTTGTTTGTTTGTTTCTATCTCCTTTCCCATTTAAAACAACATACTAAACCCACTTCACTGTGAGCTAACCTGCTTGCTGCGGCACTTTTATCAATTAAGGTCCTTAACCTTTCTGCTCACCTTCCTGTTGGTTAATTTGTAAGCATAAGTCAGGTCAAAAAGCACTGACCACAAGCTCATTCAGTAATTCACTCTCCATTTTAGACAATTTGTAAAAAAATAAGCCCCCCTGTAAAATACCATTCTCCATACATAATAGATTTATTAAGAGCAAATATTTGAATATGTAGATATGCTGCTTCCATTAGCAGAAGACCAACAAATTGTTGAGGCATATGCAAACAGTGTGGCAGACAATAAATAGTTGCATAGCATTCCTTTAATAAATATTTGATCAGAAAAGTGGAACCAACATTTCTCACAGTTCTATACTGTGTACATGCATAGATATGCACATAGAGCCATATTTAAAAGGTATTGGGTTTGTAGACCCTCCCTGAAGTCTAAAGGTTTGACTTGAAGCTGCATTGACAAAAAGCTGACACATTTTTACAGTAAAATGATTCAGAGGGATCCAAATACCCCTGTATGCGTGACAGGACTTTATAAAATATGATTTCCTGTTTCAGACCAGCTCTTCATCTCTGCAAAATGATTTCAAAAGCATTCTTTCCTAGAATTAGAGAAGAATCTAAAAGTATATGTACTTATACTGAAGTACCAAAAATACATTGCTTTGGGCTATGCTTGTTGTCAAACTGGTAAGTCTTTCCACCCTCCACCACAAAGAATTTCTTTGTGGTCAAGCTGAAGTTGACCTATTCTACTCAGAGATGTAAAGGTCAAGGGTAGAATTTTGACCACCCATCTCGCCATTCGAAGAACAAAGCAGAAAGATAAATAAGAGCAAGAAGAGTGAGGTTTAATTTTGATGTGGATTTTTATTGAAAGACGGTAACTGGAACACCAAGATGTAAAGGCTGACCAGAGCATGTAGTCAGGGGAGTCAAACTTGCTTTTTGCTGTGGGTTGCTCTGGATTTTTTGTGCTTTAATACTCTACTTAATAATTGGCAAAATTGCTGGAAATCTAGCCCTATGGCAAAGAAATTGAGACATATTTTGACAAAAATTTTTTTACCTTCGTCTCGATATATTTTTTAGCATGGCATTCAGCGTATTCCTCCATTTCAATGGTTATTTTTCACAAAAAAGAAAATGTGTTTATTTCAAGACTGAAAATTTAATATATTTCTTTTCCTTTTGACAGTTTACTCCACATTCTTACAACATTTTTTGCTGTTGCCAGACATTCCCTTTTCAAAAATCCTCTGATCTCAAGGATAGACAAAGTCAATAATTCTGAAAAGCCTTCCTGCTTGGAGATTCTATTATCATTTTTTTAGGAAGCATAAATAAGGAAATCATAATTATATAGCTTATAATTAATTTAATTATATTGATTATACCCTTATAATAATGATGTCTTCATCTGTCAAAAATTTTCACAAATACATTGATCTTCTTAAGATACAAAATAATATCCAGAGCTAACCAGCATGATATTTTCCATTCATGTTCTATGCCCTCTGCAGAACCATCTATTTTGTAATGATGTGGTTGTTGGAATGATAAGTTGCTGGTACTGTAACTAAAACTTTGCAGGAGAGTGATTGTAATGCATGCCAAAATTAGAGAAACAACTTAGACTTATTTTTCATAAAAACTACTTTCTGACAGCTTTCAGTCAGTTATATATAATATATGCTGTCGTCCTCTTATGTTCACTTGGGCCAATATGTGTTAAGTCAATGTTATCCTGAAGTGTCAGCTCATTTCATTCTAAAGTTCTGAGGCTGCTTCCATCAGTTACAGCAGCATGGTTTAAGGAGACTTGGCTAATGTTTTAAAGGGCCAAATTTTTCAGATTTGCATTTAAATAAACCCCTTTCCCCTGGCTTGACTGCTTAAAATGATCTTTGTAAGTTGTAGATGCCTTCCAATGCGTATATTACTTGTGAAAAAGACAAGTCTATGTTTCATCGGCTAACCTTAACCTCACCTTGACCTGCCTATTTAAGTTTAAATTTATATAATTGAAAAAGTGCTCCTGGACTACCTCTTAAAATACATCCTCGCGTTCCTGATGAACAGAAGCAGACAGGCATAAAAGGTGGGCCATGACTCAGTCACCTGCTATTGTTGAGGCACTTCACATCGGTTTGCATTAAAGCACATATGTCAGCTGGTGTCAAAGGAAGATTCTTCTGAATTTTTTACTCATAAATGCATAAGCAACAGGAAATCACAGAAGCATTGACCTCAACCAAACAGGCAGTGCTCATAAACAAAGAAAACAACTGCTATCATCCATTATACATTAAATACTCGTCATATTTTTAATTGCTTTTTCATAATTTTCCATTTTTATTCTCTTTTGATGGCACCTGACCAATACTAGAAAACACAGAGCTTGGTTCTGACTTATGTGACAGTCCATGGGCACTCACAGTAAAACTGGTAAAGATTTGTGAAAAGCAGGTCCACATTAGGGACTTGGCAGAAGAGGTTCTTAGTACTGTTAAGAGACCTTTGCCCAGTCACCTGTAGTGAGCAGATCTCTGAAAGAAATCATATAATAATAACTTTTATCTCAAGGCTAATCCCAGCTGTGTTTCCTGGCCCTGCTCCTGTATCAGTTATCATGAGTTAATTGAAGTTAGGATAGCTTTTGGCATGATTTTATGAACCTTGACTTTTTGCTGTAACAGAAGTAGATGAACCTTTGCAACAGGTTTCTAGCATATCCACATATGCTAGAAACCTGTTGCAAAGAACAGAGTAGTTTTGGTGCACTTAAGGAAATACATAGACAAAGAATACACTCAGTCTGCTGGATATCAACATGTCCAAAAGTTACCTGAACAGGAATATTGGGAGCTCTGGCAATGGCTGCAACAAATCATAATAAAACACTGCAATTTGGGAAGGCAAGATATTCTGTACTCAAATGTACACCTAAAAGCACTTAAGAATAGTGGAGGTAACCACAAAAAAGACATTGCTGAGGAACCCAGTGACACTCCTCAGGATCCAGGATTGTGTCTCTAACCACCAGGAAACACAGGTCCCCACGGCTCTGGATCACACACTGTAGCACTGACACCACTGCCCTGACCCACATGACCTTCCTCCTGGCTGCACTGTCTCACAGGCAAAGTCACACAGTTAGCAAAACCACACATCTGTGATGTATTTTGGTATATAAACCCATTTATCCACATTATCATCTGGTCTTAAAGCTTCTTCACAGAATGAAAGCTCTCTCTTTTTGTTTGTAAGAGCAGAAGTTTAGTTAGATAGACAGTTTCTTGGAGCAGCCTAACCATGTTTATAACCAAATGCTTCTTTGTTCTTGTGTTATCTAACTGAAATGTTTCTTCTCCCTGAAAAGGGATAATTTCACTCTCTTTGAATCTTGATGAGAAAACTATATTCTCTGCTAGCACTTAGAAGTCCTCCATTGTTTTGCTCTTGTTATATGACAGACATTTTATCTCCCTCCTGGAAATATTTCTGGTAATGCTTTCCTAATGGTCTTCCACTTAGAATTAATCTCTCTGAATATTAGCAACAAAGATGTAGTCCTGTATTCCTGTATCCAGTATAATGGTATTCATGGTTTTTTTGTATTTTAAATAGATGCCCTGATACCGCCCTGGGGTTTTGTTTTCATGATCACATCACATAGGCAGATTTTATGTTCAGTGATGAGCTTACAGTTTATAACACATCCTTGTTGACCTTTATAGAGACACAGTTTTTATTTTGCACTATTAAATGTCATTTTATTCCCATTTTTTAATGTCATCTAGTTCTTGCTGATAGTCTGAGCCTTATATGTTTAGACAGTACTTTCAAACTCTGAGCCATTGACACATTTTGTTAGTTGCCAGATTTATCTCAGAGTTATTAATGAAAAGAATCTTAACAACAAATTCCAAGATATGAAAATAATCTTACAAATCCAATAATCTTATTACTCCAATTATCTTCCCTTTAGTCCATGTTCCATGATCTTGGTTTTAGCTTGGAATATGAAAGTGACAGAAATGTGGTCATCATGTTAAAACGTGAAAATGGAACAGCTAAGCTTTGATATAGTTCTTCATATAGTCTTTTCTAGTAGTTTTATGTCTCAGTTGTAACTGACTGTGCATTTTTATGTATTTTTCTTTTATTTAAAATTAAATAAATTTGAATATGTGAATCCTTTCTAGATAAGCAGAGATGAAATTCTGCTTTTGTCTTATAGCTTTTTATAGTAGCAAGGGGAAAAAGAAGGGAAAAAAAGATAAAAAAGAAATACATCTGAAATTGAAAACAATTATTAAAGTGGATCATTGTGTTGTGAAAACAAAATTGTTTTTTGAGTGCAGCATTTTTTTTTCTCTTCAAAATAGCAACAGTTTAAGTGTCAGTACAAGTCCAGGGAGACAATGTCATGTCAAACTGATGGAAAATTACTTCAATACAGCTATGCTGTGAGATATTACTGTGTCCAGACAATGTTAAGAGGGTGTCTCTAAAAAACCCAACGATATGGAAATCCAATATTATGCCAATCTAAAGGTTTCTATGTACGGATTTGGAGATTATGTTACATTGACAAGATAATAGAATGGTATCAATGCAAATTACACTTTTATTAAAAAGCAGAAAACTAAATCAGCATCATATTAAGAAACATAATGTAAAAGCAATATAATTAAAGCTGTATTTATCCCTTAAACAATTTGCTGTCTATGAACTAAGTAGATAATTGAGAACCATTGTTTCATTGGGCGTATACTAAGCAAAGTACTTGGAATCTGCTGTGAGATAAGCTAGCCAAACCCAGTTTCTGTCATAATAACTCTCAGAATCTGTCCTGACAAGATAATTGCATTTCCTAAATGGAACATGGAAAGAAGCCTGTTCTGTGAAATCCAACCCAGAAGGAAGTTATTATGACAATATCAGAACTAGTCCCATATGATAATATGTCAGTCTGGGCTGCTTTTGGCCTGTTTCCTCCTAATCACATCTAAAATTCTATGTCAGCTTTCTAGAAAAAGAGAAAGAAAGAATATCAAACTTTTTTTTTTTTTTTTTTAATCTTTTGGGAAAGTCTGCTTTGTCTCCATGCTCTACAGGGAGATTCCTGCACCACGAGCTCTCCCGAAGTCAGCACCAAGTCTGTTTACTTTTGCTGTCAAACAACATGTCCTACGACGTGGTTTCTGCAGCACTGCTCAGCCCCTCTGACAGACCCTGCAAACTTGTTTGCTTGCATATAGGCAGATGGGAGAATTTATTTCTTCTTCATTGCTGATCATGTTTCTGCTTCCTCTTCCCCCTTTCTTTTCAATGCATTTTTAGAGGACCCTTTTCATCAGATTGGGTTGGAATATGCCCAACTTCCACTTTCTTCTTGCTCCTTTCAATATCTGGATAAATATGCAATTAGGTCTCCATTTTCAAGCCAATTCAAGCCAAATATTATCTTCATTAACCTTTATAGGTATTAAAGAAATAGGAGAAAACTGAAACATGTAAAAAGCTACAGCTAAAAAGAATTAAATCCACACTATTATTAAATATTTGTATTAGTAACTTCACAGTTTCATATCTTTGAACCCACCAAAGAACTGAATTTTGTGAGCTTTGTTTCAGGTTTTTTGTGTTAATTTTTGTGCATGAAGAAAGAGCATAGGCCAAAAAAGTTTCTGAGCATATAGAATTTCTTTGAAAATCAGTCTTTTACTAGTTAATTCTTTTGTAAGAATGACTTGAAAACAAGAGCAAAATAAAGTATCTACATTGCATTCGTTTGCTAAAAAAAATACTGCTACAAAATTAATTATGCATCTTCCTTGAAAGTCACAGATTTCTTACAACATATTAAAAGCATAAATAAAAACTTTTCTGAGCCTTCTTGGAAATGAATCAACTATTTTAAAGAACAACATTCAATTGTTTGCATGACAACAAACTCCACAATATTGGTGAATTTCAAAATCATTATGAGTATTGGAAAATTGCTGAAACAATTACAAGACAAAAAGTTGAGGATATCACACAGAACAAATTACCCGTATATGGTTAAACTTTACAATATAAGGAAAATATAGTCATGTAGGTTAGAGGTTATTGTGAGAAACTTCTGCTTAATATTTTCCTCTCTGTTTTTGGAATTTTTTTTGTTTGATAATTCAAAAAAAAAATCAAAGTAGAGAAAAGAAAGGTGGCATCATTGAAATGTAATAATTTTAATAGCAGCTGTTGAAATGTTACCTATAACTTATTTATAATAAAATATTTTAGTTTGGATCTTCTGTTATGAAGGAAAGAACCAAAAGTTTTCTCAGCAATATAGTGCTTCAAAAGAAGCAGCAGAAGTTTTAGAAAAACAATTATTATGACTCACTTAATCTTCATTTTGAAGAACAGCCTATTCCTTGATATCTCTTTCTTCTAACTTAATGTGAATACCAAGGAGGAATCTGTGAAAAGCTTTCTGATGTCTTTTGTGTCAGATATTAGTCTCAGGAGTCAGGGAAGAATGGGACATGCATAGCAAGCTAGGTATTTTCTCCACAGGCATATTATCCCAAATTAGTTTTGTGAGATGCTAGGGCTGGGCAAAGATATCTGAAATTGATGTTGCATTAGCAGTTATTATAGAAATGGATCACAGTTCCTTCTTCTAGTTGCTGGCACCGTTCCCCTTAGATTTGAGTTTTCTTGTACTTATTACATCAGTGTATTGCTTTTGCATTCAATAATTAACTTTGCTGCTAAAAAGTTTTCCGCATATGTTTGAAGTAATTAATGTTAATTGCTGCATGAACTTTGAGTGATCCACCAGGAATGAGTTAGTTCCAAAAAGAACATTTTCCATCTGAGTACACAGTCATTAAAATACATTAATCTACTAATCCTTGTACCTGTGTGCTGTTTCCCTTTTCTTTTGCCAAAACAACAACAACAACAACAAAAAAGAATTGTATCAGAATAGCTGTTGATCTTGATTTTATAGACAATTCGGTAGAATGCATTTTAGTACTTGGGGTTAAAATTCTCCCAAGGTTAATGGTAAATAATGACAATATTTGTACAAACTAAGAAAAGCCAGTGCTTTTATATTTTTAAATATGGAATGTTTTGTTAATAATTAGCTGAAAAATATGAGGACTTATACTTAATTTGCCCCAGTGTGATACTGTGCATTTCAGTATATGTCCAAAACTTAACTTCCTAGTGCAAACAACAGGAAAGGACAGGGAAGGACTGCAATCATGAGTCAAGTGCCTTCAGGCCAAAACCAAACTTGAGTGTTTAACCAAGTAATATGTGTAAGGTTTAAATATCCATAAGTCTAAATCTCAGGAAAAAAATTGCCAGATAATTTTTAAGTTTTTAGATTTTAGCAGATTCTTTCTGAAATTTTGTAATAAACTCAGCAGTTAAATGCCCATTGCAGTCACAATGAAATCGGCTGGAGCAAATAACTGCAATGCTTACTCAGAGCTATTTTCAGACTTCAACTTTTCCCCAAATCATTAAAAGAAACAGTGTTTCTCCAAATCTGCAACTGGAAATTTGCATTCCCCTTAGGTCATGTCCTGGTGTGAACTTTATAAGCCGAGGCATTTCAGGAAACTAGGAACATGTTTTAGTGGTAGATGTGACAGTGGTAGGTTAATGTTTGGTCTCAGTGGTCTTAAAGGTCTTTTCTAATCCAAACAATTCTGCGATCCTATGATTAGATTCTCACAGATGATTACTGAGCAATTTCCAAATTTACCTACTGAACTTGACCATAACAACTTATGGAAATGATTGGAATCACAGTCTGGAGGCTGCATGGATCATTAAGTCCAAGCATTGCTACCAGATGCCTTTTTTCTGATCACAATTTATGCAAAAACATTAATTTCTCATTGTACTTAATCTTAAAACTATGTTAGATTTTTCATGAAACCAAGAGGGCATTGAATAAATATTTTGATAATCTTGGGCTCACAGAATAATTATAGCTAGATAATAAGGTCTATACACTAAGTCAGAAATTTAGAAGGACGCAATGCTTATAAAATCTAAAATGTTTTAAAAATATACTTTAATTCATAAAGAGTTTTAAAGTTTTTTCTTCATCAATTTAAATCCTTAAGACAGATTTTAATTAAAATATGACACTTCAGAGTGAAAGTTAGCTCAGACACAGGTAATTTGGGTGTAATTTCATAAATCTGCCCCTATGGCATATTTTGGGGAAAAACAAAAAGAAAGAAGTAAATTGCAATTGTATAGTAAACAAAACAAAAAAGTGCTTTAAGCTTAGTATGTAGTGAAATGAACAAATTTCATGTGCCCTGAAAGAAAATCTGGTCCATAAAACATAACATAAGAACAAGCCAAAAGAAAGGGTAGGGTTTTTTTTATATTTTGGCATGTGAATGTCTGGTTTAAATTCCTTAAGAATATCTAGGGAAAAGAATCATCTGAAACCTGAGAACATGATACTTCACAAGAAGACTGTGTTTTCAGTAAGATACAGGAAAAGCACTGAAGGTTTTTAAATTTCTTTTTCTCAACTGGAACATTATTTTAGCTTTGTAAGTCAATCTTAGAGGAAAAAAAATCCAGCGCATAATGTAGTTTTTTTCTTAACCACACTTAACTTAAAGTTACTTGGTTGATTGCTTGCTATTCTCTCTGTTGTACCCACAGGAATGACTCACACAAAACTGATACAAACAAAAAATTACTTGCTCAAGAAATATGTCTTGATGTTTAAAACAAATTAAATATGAGAGAATTTTACCCCCTACTCCAGTCACTATAGCTGAAATGCAAACATGGGCTCACCTGCCTCTGTGATTTGAGGGATGATGTAAAAACTGCTTTGGTTAGGTGTGAAATGAATGTTTTTCTCTGTGGTTATGTGGGATTGCTGCAGATTGCCTTGGCCTTTTGTGTGCCTATCCAATCCCACACCCATTCTTTTTAATCACTTTTGTCCTTTTTGCCAACCTACCCCATGCACATCTAATTAATTCCCAAGAAATCAAATATTCAAGGAGTTTAATGGTGTATCTTTCTATAGTTAATTAAAACAAAAAAGCCCTCAAACAAACAAAACACAACAACAGCAACAAAAATTCAAACCAAACCAAAATAAAAAAATCCCAAAAAAACAAACCACAAAACCCCAGAAACAACCCCCTCCCCCACAACTAAAAACCTAGAGTTTGATAAGTGTGTCTCTTTTCCATTACAATCCCAATGAAATATGTACTACCAATTCACTCTCAAAGACACTTTTGTCAAATTTTTTAAGTTTTTGACTTTCTTTAAGCTTTGGGCATTGCCATGATTTACTATTTTGCCTTCATTTACTTCTGATACTGTTAAGTATTGGTTAAAGCTTTTTAAAACTTCTGTTTCAAATGTAATGAAAATCAAATTTGGAAGTTGGCTAGATATCTCCAGAGGTCTATCCAGCTCTAGTCTTTCTGTTAAATTATTTTCATCATGTAATCATTAACAAAAAATATAAAAACATTTCTCTGCAGATTAAAAAAAATTATATAAAAATTACATTTAATTGAAATAGAGTTTGAAATAATTTGATATGGGAAAAAATCTAAAAAGATTAAGATAAATACACCCTGATATTTAATTTGATTTTTTTTAACCCGTTTAGTTTTATTGTCTGTATTTGTCTTGATAATTCAGTTTTTCACTAGTCAAAGAATGGATGTTCCCATCCAAATATATACTCTTCCAAACTGAACTCCAAATGAAATATGATATAATTGATTCCACTTTTGTGTTCTAGGCTTTTTCCCTCCTTTTGAACTTCTCCTGTGCTATTAAACAGTCAAAAGAAAACTTAGGGGAATAATTTATTTTACTCTCAATAGTGCACTTTGAACCTGGAGGCATTTAGGTGTCACATAAATTGTACACAGTACAGTAGAATGGCAGCAGGTCACTATCCTCTCTAAAGAAACTCTAAAGGAAACGAGGTGATTGTAACATCAAGTGGGCAATCAGTAAAACCTACAGTGATGCTATCAATATTAAAGTTAAATTGTTACAGCGAGGTCTTGTCTGCCCTTGAGGTGACAAAGAGGTTGTAACCACTAGGTGAAGCACTTTGAAATCCTAGTAAATTACCTCATGATCACCTCCAAATGTGCTTGCTCTCTTTGGCTTGTTTTTCTACAACTTTATATTTTAGCTCTCTCAGAAAAACAGTTGTTTATGGCTTAGTTTCTTCCTCAGAAACCAGACTGATAAAAGCCTCTGAAACTGCTGGGTTTGACACCTTGCCCCCTAAAAAGCCCCACCAAAAGAAGGATGACTTTTCAATAGTTTTTTTTAAAGTGGCATATTTTACTTAATTATAATTAAAAAGAAAATCTCGGCTCTCCTTAAATGCTTTAAAATTGCCAAAGATAAATTTTGATTAAAAATTAATAGTTTTTTTAAACAAAAAATATTTATTGGATTTTTAATGTTGATAAAAAAGAGATTTGAACTTTTTTAATTCTGAAGAAGTTCATAAAGTTGCTATGCTGAGACTTTGGAATTAGCAAGGAGGTTTATTTTCTGGAAGTTCTGAACAGGAACACACACAAGGAAGAATTAGACATAAACTTTCAGAATATCTCATATAACCAAACAAGACCAATAAAACCATGACTCATACATGCTGGGATATGGTTTCTTACAAAAGCAAAGGCCAAAAGCAGGTAGATGTTTTCGTTGCTCTGATAACTACAGAGCAATTACCTGAACCATCTCAATCAATGTACTCCTTCATTGCTGTGGAATAAAAAAATCCAAACAATCAACTATTCATGAAGTACTGAGTGAATTATTGTGTGGGAATAACTAATACATACAAAGAGAAATGTTATCAGGGATATGGCTAATCATCTCAGTAATTTTCCTTTATCTTCATTCTATTTTGATTGGTTTCTGGCCGGGATTCTCAAGAAAACAGATCTTGTGACTTCTCTTATCCAGTTTTCTTTTTAGAATGAATCCTTCTGTAGATAGTCTTTCAATAAGAAAAAACCACCATTTTTGGTGGTTTGTGGCACAGTAAAAACTGTACAAATAGTGTTTAAGATTAAAACATAAGGAAAGGTAGTAATGAGAAACTCAGATGATCTTTAAAGTGAAAGTTATAGCTGTGCAACTGTAACAGACTGGAAAGATTGTAGATATTTATGGAGATGACACAGCAATAGAAAAGGCTCAGCAAGATCAACATGCCAGAATTTTTACAAAGATGCTCAGATGACCAACACACAACAGGCTTAAGTTAATCAATGTTGGTGTGATTCACTTCTTGAATAATTAATGAACAAGTCAGTTTTTACTATGAAAGGCCTTTTCTTGTGGTTTCTTACGAAAGCATCTGGAAAATGCAGTGATACTTCATTGTCTTTGTTACCTATTCTCAGAAACCACCTATTAAAAGTCATATGGTTAAAAGACAGAGTAGGAAATACTGATATAAATTTTGTGATTCAGAAATATGTCAGAAAGAAAAATTTATTTTTCATTAGAAACTATGAATTGTAAAAGCAAGAGTAGGCTATGCAAATATGTCATATTTTGTGCAACCATCATAATATTGTTAAACTTCATGGCAAGCACATCTAGCCAATAAGAGGATCAATTTTTATATTTTACACAGTTTAATGTATGAGTGCTTTTATTACTGTTTTAATGATGACATGATTTAATATATCTGGGCCCTTTTTATGAATGCATTTGCTTATCTATTTCATTTTAATATAATTTGATCATATTATGTAAAAGATATTATAACCGTTATGCCAAAGCCTTAATGTCATGCATGGAATGATGCCAATTTTTATTGAAATATTATGAATGCACATTTATTTTAATTTATATTATTCTTTACAGCAAGATCTCTGGAATATTAATATCTCTACCTAATCTTTACATTACATCTGTGTATATTAGAGTGTTTCAGATGTGAATCAGAGAAGTCACTCAACTTGATTTAAAAAATATCTTCTAACTCAAAAAAACCCTCATTTAAACTTCCATATTTTTTCCATATCAAATGGTAGTAACAGATCAGGGAAATGAAAATGAAGCTTCAAATTAGGTTGTTGAAAAAAGAGTTGAAAGAATGAATTTCCTATTCCTTTCATGGTAGACATCTAATTCTCTATACCAAAAGTTGGTACCAGCAACATTTATCATACTTGATATTGATAAATTTATCTCATAGACGGAAAGATTACGCGTAATTGACAAAATAGGTAATGGTTGCATGATAACTAGCAGTGAGAGAATAACTGATAAAGAATAAAGTAGTTAATAAAATCAAAATATTTCTGATCTCTTTTTTTTCCCCCTTTCCAACTATGGACAATATCTCCAGTTAAAAATATTTAGTATACTCATTATTTGGGCAGCGTAGACTCACAGATAAGCTGTGTCCACTGATGGGTGTAAGACCAAAGCATGTGGTGGCAGGATCTAAGCTTTGGTCCAGGAGTGAGGATTTCCACCCCTCCCCTCCCCCAGGATGGGAAAATGAAGGAGTTGTGGTTGAGCCTGGACCAAAGGAGGAGGCAGGAGGAGGAGAAACAGCCAGATTTGGAGCTACCCTGTGGGGGTGTGCCTGTAAGGAGAGATCTAGCAGTGGAAAACAATTAGTTTCTAGGGGACAAAAAGTACTTGCTGTATCAAACTGCCTGGTGTGTGCTTTGCTGTAAGAATAATTTGTTTACAAATGCTTACCACGGAAGTCTCTCAATTAGGAAGTTACGTGATGTTTTGCTCTGTTTTCAGAGGTACAACTCAATTGTTGTAAGGGTTTCCTATTTTAAAGTTTTGTGTGAAACATCCCATTGATATTAATGTCAATATTTTACTTTTTATAAAATATATAATTATAATTAACAATTAATAGAAAAGAAATATGATAAATAACAATATGTAATTGTTCATTTATAAAGATATATATCTAATTATAAACATGATTATTTCAAAAGGATATATTAACACATAATATGTAATACCGCTTTTTGAAATTCACTACGTAATATTCAGATTTCACAGTTCATATGCACATTTTCCTAACATTTGGGTGTGCAATGAAAGAATAAAGGAAAGGCAACTGAAGATATGTTTTAAAATTTATAGAAACATTAATGAAATGTGCCTTTTTGCCTCCTACTTAGCATTTAAAGAATATATTGGATCTTATTTGAATATTACCCATGTACCCCAAGACTGGTCTGTTTATTTATATTATTGACTATTAGAACTTTCAAAATAAGGCCTCATATTACTGATATATTCAGCATATGTTGGATGTTTTAAACACTTTTAAAGAATTAACCAGATGCAAATTTCTAACCAGATGGAAATTATTTAAAACAACAAAAGCCCCAAACCTAGCAAAATCCAAACCAACAGATTTGTCATCTATGTCTTGAAATTTGAAGTTAAGGACATTTACTATGTTGCTGCAAATTTTCAGTGGAACCAGATATGGTCTTAAAACTATGCTATTTGAATAGAGTGTATTAATGTTTTCATTTGCATTAAAATTCTCAACATTTAACTTTATAACAATTCAGTTCAAGTAATTTCACCAAATATCTCTTAGTACCTAATGAAGGACAGAAAGCTCCTTTTTTGCTGTGATAGAAAATGAAATATTTGAATATATTATATAAATAAAAATACAGGAAATTAAAATAATAAGCTTAAGAACAACTGGTCAATTTATCTTTATTTTTCTTAAGCACCTCTGTAAATGCAGAAATCACTGTAGTTTTCTTGTGACTCTGTGTGCTTTTGACTAAGCCTGCATTTCAGATCTGATCTGTGATTTGCCCAGTCTGTGCAGACAGAAAAACTGATCTATTCAAAGTTAGTTTGTTTTGAAGTACAGGATATTTAGTACTATATTGCAGTTTATATTTTTCCTGAAATCTGTACTGATTGTAAATGTTAAATGTTGCTTTTTCTACAACATGTAGGAAGATTGATGGCTTTCCCTTCCTTTTCTGCACCAAATGATATTAAATATACTTCAAACTGCTAAGTATTTTCCAGTTCCTTGCAATATTATTCCCAGACTGGCTGAGGTGTTATTTTTCCCCTTTTGCATTTTCTTTAAATCACGATCTGTGAGTTAGATTTAAGGAAGCTGCCGTCAGGTACCATGAGCAGAGTCCATATTTTCTCTGTTTTTTTATTTCTTCGTGACTTTGTTCCTTCTCTTTCAGAAGGAAACCATCCTTCTCTTTCAGACTCAAACCATCTTTTCTCACAGAAAGATGGTTTATGAGTCTGTACCATACTGCCTAGGAGCCCCATTGAGCAACAAGGCAAGAGAAATATACACATACACTGATACCAAGTGAGTTTGCAGACCATGTTAACTAACTCTTAATTACAATTGTCATGCAAAATTAGGCAGGGCAATAGTTTTGTAGATTTTGTAGTTGTTGTTGTTGTGTGTTTGGTTTTGATTTTGGTTTAGGTTTGTTTGTTTTTTTACTGCTACTTTGTAGTCCTAAACCTGAAGCTTGCTGAGTGAACCCTTATCAGAGAAGAACAGGTATAAACAAGTTCTCTACAGCATGAAATTTCTTTTTTCAGGTTGGCCAGAATAAAAGGATTAATTAACATAATGCTGTGGCAAGGGCAGATATATTTTCTGACGTTATATAATAATCTGTTTTTGGAGAGACTTCTGAAGAAGTGTTCTCTCTACTGATTGTAGATTCAATTGTATCAATTGAATGCTTTCGGTTGGAAAAGACCTCTAAAATAATTGAATTCACCCATTAACTTAACACTAAAGTCCAGCACTAAAACACATCCCCGGTTGCCACATCTACACAAATAACTGCAGGACGGTAACTCAACCACTTCCCTGGGCAGTCTGTTCCACTGCCCAATAATTCATTGGAGAAGAATTTTTTCCTAATATCCCTAAGATAGTCTACAGAATTAAGAACTCTCTTTCTCACTTAACTTCTAGTACAAATTAGCTTACTGGAGAGTATTTCCATTTCTCATGCTCCATCTCCATTTCATATGCACCTCCATAGTTTATGCCTATGTCATTTTACAGAAAAATATGATGTCAATCTCCTTCCTGCAGCACAAACTTAATTTTCATACTAAAGACAACATCTAGTCTATAATTCCTTGGATGACTCTCTAACTGCAAAAATAGGTTAAGCTTTCTGCATATTTTTAAGGTATACAACAGATGATGTTCCCTGTGCCAGCTCAGTGATTTTGTGCTAACCCTGCAAGACCATTCACTTTAGTATTGCTTTCTATTTGTTGAGATTCCTCTCCAAATGCTATGAAAACCCTGGGGGAGTTCAGATGTGAAGTGCTCCACAAGTTCTTAGCTTGATATTTCTGTTCATGCCTTTTCAGAGCCCGGCTATCTCAACAAAGCATTACTTTACATTACATAAATTTGTACTAAACCTTCTCCATTGAGATTGTTTGACTGTACCCATGTCTTCAAGTCATTTAAGTGAGGTTTTAGCTTCACTACCGCTTTTCATCCTCTGCTCTAACCATTGTGACTTTTCCTTGAGTATCCTCTCTTACACTCGTTATTCCTGGCTAAATAAACTCTACCAGTCCCCAAACCACAACAGAAGTGGTTTGAAAACATGTTGAATGAATGCACTTAATTCTCTTGCTGTTTGTGAGTGTAATGTTTGTGTCTTTTATATTTTTCTCTGTGGTGGCTCTACTGCCTGGTGATTGTGAGTCACACAATGAGTCCATTTGACTCTCGTCTCTCTTTCTGCTACCAGAAAATTAGTAAAAGTGTTTTTTTGAGTATGTATATTTCTGTTACACTAAATTCTTCTGCCTGCTTACACTTCCTGGTTTACATTTTTAGCCAATAGCTCACTCAAGTTCCCATTATAGGTTGTTCTGTCCACACTGACAACCTCTTAGGAGTAATGAAATGAGAAGCAGAGAAGCTCATTAAAAAAGAAGAGGAGGATACACCAAGAGTCATAAATGAAATGAGAAAATCTGATTTATCTAGGTCTTTCAAAGTCACATAACTTTCAGCAACCACAACAGTTGGATAAGAAGCAGTTTCCAGCATTTATGTCCTTTATGACTCTCCTAAATGGTTGTGGATAAAAATATTTATCTTTTACTAACAGAGGACTTATAACAGGCCTGGCTTTCTAAAATATACTGGTTCTTGGCAATATTTTTTTTCTGAAAGTTATGCTGTTTAGAGCTTACTTCTCTCTATATTTTATCAAAGATTCCATGAGATTCAATGTCTGCATTTATTTCTGCTTGAGAGGTTATGATGAAATCATTCCAATATATTATTTGTTTTCTCCTGAGTGAGCTCCAGTGAATGCTTGGCTCAAACAATGCAATGACAGTAAGCCCTCAGTTAATTCTCACTTTATGCCTTGTTGGCAGTCACCATAAGCTACTCTAAGTTCAATTTAATGAAAAATCATTGCTGCATCAAGTTCCATTCCTGTCCTAAAAGAACTGAAACCCCTTTGGTTCAATGCAACAGAATATGAAATGCTAATAATAAGAATATATATAATGCTATCTGGGGGCAGAAAGGATCCATACTTACTGTTCCTTTTTTTGCCCAGGGTGTCATAGTTATTATTTATTCTTCTGGAATTACTTTCCTTTGGCATAACCTTTTACTCTCACTCCTGAAAATCCTGGAAATTGTTCATTTTCCTGAGCTACAGAGAATGGTTCACTAGAGATTTAAGAATGATCAGACAAGCCCCTTGGAAATTTTCAGGATCACTATTGTTTGCCTTTAAGACTTACAATAAGGAAAAAGTCATGTCTAAGACTGAAAAGCAGAGGAAGCCACAGTTACACCAACATAAAAATCCACTATATGAAGTTTTTCTGACTTGCCAGAGTCCCACTTGGCCTGTGTGAGTCCTGGCTAGTGTGAGTGGACATGCAGTGGCTCTTACCATCTCTCAGTGAAAATAGAAACCAAGTGCTGACTTGGAGTAGAACATGGCTTTTGCCATCTGATTGTGGCCCAAAGAGTCAGTACTTGCATAAGCAGCATAAATAACAGTAGAGGATTAGTTAAAATGACATTTATTACACATCTGGAAGGAGGCTTCATTTCATCAATAAAGTGCTAGTGCTGCTAAAGGTTGTAACTCTTTGCTGATATGTTAACAACCTACTGTATACCTGCATAAAGAAATAAATAAGAATTATATATCATCTAGAATATGTGGAAACTAGTCTACATAAATCATAGTCCATACACCATTTTTCTACAGTCCCTTATTTTCCATTGGTCTCCCTTTGGGCCAGTGGAGTTCCATGCAGAAATTATTTGCCAGGATTAATCTATGCAAATAATTAAGGGTAAAGGGAAAATGGCTGAGAGGAAGTTTGATTTCTTTGAATAATTTTTCCCTTTTTCATTTTGACAAGATAAAGAATTGTAAAAAAAGAAGAAACTCATAGATTCATTCATGCTTTTTCAACTTTTCTCTAGGAATTTTCTTCACTAGACTCACCTTTAGGGACATGTAAAAGGATCTTAATAGCAGTTCCTGGCAGTGATTTCCTCTGCCAATCAGCAGTACTTTTTCAACTGAAGCTCTTATCATACCTTGGGAGAGTTCCACGATTTCCACACAGTGATACACTAATACAGCAATTCTAGGGTTATCCTAGATATTTCTTTGTCTTTAAAATGTGACCAAACGAATGTAACCATGACTCCAAAGTTATGATTTTGGAATTAAATGAAAATGTTCTACAGAATATTTTTTATAAAATTCAATGTGAAATTTCAAAGGAATAGAATTAGTATTAGTTGATGAAAAACAAAGGAAACAAAAAAAAATTAACAAGTTCCAAGATTTTGAAATACATTCACATCCTGGTTTTCAAGAAAACTCAGCTGAGCAAAGGCTGTGGATGTTAAGATTGCTGTCCTAACAAAAGATTCCAAATAGTCACCATCCATTATGGAAACTCATATTTATGGACTTCTTTACTGCAGTTTGTGGATCTGGCAGACCTTTTAGTAAGCAGGTTTTAGATGAAATAGACAGTTACAGTGTATTGTTAACTTTCGTAGGTCACTGATCACTGATATGATATGCTGTTTTAGCTTGGATCTTTCTGTTGTTGTATCTCTTAAAAGATTATTTCAGTGTATGACATTCACAGGGAAATCACCCTCTGAGTAACCCTGCGAAAATACAACTGCAACCTACTCTGTAAACCTGGTAATCTTTTCAAAGTGATCTGTTTGCATTTATATTCTTTAATCTATTCATTCAGGATTGAAGCACTCAAATTCTTAATATAAAAATAAATTAAATAAACATTGAAACCTAGATCCACTACAAAGAAAGTGTTTGCAGTGCCCTTTTATCCTGCTAGAATTTCAAATGTGGAGGCAAAGGTAGGAAGACGGAAAAAATGCCAGTTGTGTGGAGACTGCATCAGCATTAGCAATTTAATTTGGGTCAGCCGAGAGTTTGGAAATGAAACTCTCAATTCTTTCCACTTTGCCCATTTCAGTTTAATCATAGAATCCTCTTGAGGTATGGATTCCTTTTGGATGAAATGTCACCAAAGGAGCTGCATCAAGGTGGAGTCTAGCTGTTACTGGAAGTCTGTCTTTGAGAATGGTCCAGAGCTACCCCAGAATAACTGCTATGCACAAGGGGTAATGAAACATGCACAGTGTGGATTTCAGGCCCTGAGCAGTGAGTCTTCTGCTTTAGTGGCCTGTTTCTATCACACCACAGAACTTGTTAATACAGATGTATCTTCATATTTTCAATGCCAACTTTTATCTAAAAGATAAGTGCTGTATGTTATCAATATTTGTCTTCATCTGTTGTATAAGGCTGGATCAGTCTGGAATCTGAGATATCTAAGTATTGATGTTTGAACTTCAAGAGAGAAAAACAAGATAAATTTAATCATGTGCTTACATAAGGAAGTTGCTCAAACTCATCTAATTCTCTTTGGTCAGAAATAGCTTGAGGTAACAGATAACAGAAATATTGAAGTTTCTATTACTCCTGAACTCCAGTTGAAATAAGAAAACCCACAATTCAAATGTTTCCTGCACTATTCTTGCATTTATGCTTTCAGTAAGGATATTGCAGTCTGAAGATTGCCTTATCCAGCCTTGTAAGAAACAGCAATTTACATAGGTGTTTGATGCGCGGCAGTCTTTGGGAAATAGGTTTCAGAAGGTTTGTGTGCAAGTCAGATGGATTTTCATTTTTATTTCATATTTGGAAAAAAAATGTGAAGAGGGGAAGGGAAGAAACAAGAACATAAAGTAAATACAGAGCATTGTAATTTGTTTTCAACAGTGTCTATAATAGCATACAAGAAAGTAGTATGATAAGATTATTTTTGTTGTTTTTTTCCTTGAAGCACAAAATGGGGAAAAAAGGAAAAATATTTTATTTGTGAAATATATCTGATTGAAAATTACATATGGGAAATTACTTCTTTCCTTGGTAACTATAAAATAAGCAATTACAAATGCGTTTTCTCTATTGGGTATCTCCTCAGTTTTTTCCTTTTTGGCCTTGAAGCATATTTTGTTAATAAAACTAATTTGTGTTTGAGAAAAATGAAACCTGTTATTTTGCAATAATTACTGTATAGAAACAAAGAAAAATAGATGTTCAGCTAAATATGCCAGAAGGCCCTTAGTCTCACACAATGTTTCTTTTACATCTTTGTCCATAAAGTTAGATCATGTAGTTACAATTCACAATCATTTAACGTTATTATATCAAGAAAGACCAAGTCAGCCAAAACCACTGATGTCAGCAGTTGTTGTAACACTGAGTTATAGCATCATTAGCCTGACAAGAGTTTGCTGATAGATTAGCATAATATAGGATCATACTAAACCAGTCATACATATTAATCAAAACAGATCACCTACTATGAATTGTTCAAAAAGTCATAGGAGATAAATACATCTAAAATGATAGGAAATAAAAGAAGAAATATTAGGTAAACAGGTGTGTGTATGCATATGACAGAGAAACATGGAGAACAAATATCTGGCTGCTTAGTGACTTGTTCCTTCATTTTCTGTGCAGAGACAGTTGTTGTTGTATGGCTATTTCGAAGAGTCAGGCAGCAGAATTCAACATAAAAGCCCTTGACAATACAAAATAGAGCAGGCAGATTGAAGTATTCTGTGTAAACTTTTAGCTGGCACAGAAATTACAAAGCTATCTCAGTCTCCTGGTTCTCCTGAAGATGAGATACTTTGCACTGTGAAAGCCAGAGATGAAGGATGAAGCCAAAATGTATTGTAACATTCCTGCTACTGTATTCAATAGCAGGAACAAAAGAATGTTTGCTCTTTCTCAGGTTCTTTTGATTGTCCTGAGTTCACTAATTTCTGTGTTAGCATTTTGAAAACACAGAAAGTGTATGCCATTGCAAGACAATGTGTTCAGGTAACTTTGTTTTAAATTTACTGTGAAAGTTAATCTCTTTTATTGGAGAGAGTGAATTTTTTAGGTGCAAGGTGAATCAAGTGTTAAGATCTTTAATGGAGGACATATTAAACAGAAAATTTAGCCTCAATATAAATAATTTCTTCTTGCTCTGCTACTCTTCAACTATAGTACTTTTTGCATTCCTCAATAATTTTTCGTAAATTCCTACACTAAAAGTATGAATTATGTTAAAAGATGCTTAGTCCTCCATATTCCTGTCACATAAATGCATACATGAATACCCTGAAATGGGAATTGTGCAATTGGATAATTCGTTAAGAAATATTTAATACATCACTGACCTTCTAATGTCTGTCAGGAAAATCTGAAAAGTTCCTTAAGGCTGCAGAGCTGCTGCTCAAAACAGTAGCTCTAGCAAAGAGTAGACATTCAGGTTAGCTAGCAAAGAGTAGACATTCAGGTTAATCTCTGAGGACTGTGACTGGGAGTTTTGAAATACAGAAATACCTGAAGAGTCAAGTGCAAAAAATGAGGGGAAAAAAGACAACATTTTTTCAAGGACTGAGGCACAGTCCTTGTTCTTTGAGCAATTAAGATTTCTAAAAGAACCAGGAGAGGCAAAAATCCAACAGCTAGATAACTGTTTTTCTTGCCTACTCTTTGAAAAAATTACCAGTGTAAAGACTGCACTAGAGCTATCTTTTGTTTTGTAAGGACAAACTCTGTAAATGTACCCTGAACAAAGAAAATATCTAATATCTCATGTTTCTGCTTCAAATCACAAAATCTCCTAAGGTCACAAAAGTGTAGTATATCTTGAGAAGGGAAATATTTATCTATCCCAGATACTAGAATCTAACAGATACTTAGATTATATGAGACTCTCTTTCAGAATTTATCACTATCTGATGAGTTTGGACTTTAAAAATATTAACAAATTATATTTAATGTGCAAATAAAGAAAACTTGGTTGCTGACACTACTAATGTACACTCAAAGTCAGGGCCTTGATGCAGAAGCAGTCTGATGTCAAATGGGCAAAACATTAATATTATATACTCAGTGAGCATCATCAGATCAAAAAAAAAAAAGATTTGATCCAGTTTCCTCAGAAAATTGAGAATTATATCATTGCCATTCAAAATCTAAACTGTTGTTAATATACTTACATGCACATAAAAAATGTGGTTTAGCAATGCATTCTTCCTGAAAAACAGTCTAAACAGAGAGTGACTAGGATAAAACAGGGTAGAGAATACAGTAAAGATGTAAAATTCTGTGGAATTCTTATTGAATTCAATTGTTCTTTTGTATGGGGATTTTTTTCAGTGTACTATATTAATTTATTACTTATCTTTACATACAATTACTTCCCCATTTTAAAGATAAAATCTGGATCCCACTTTTAAAAGGTTGTCAGAATATTTTTCAATGTGTTTACTTAGCTCTCTTTTGTATGACAGGTTAGAACTGCAATAATTTGAGCTTTTTCTGGTTCAAATACATCCTCTGATTAAACCCCTAAGAATTTTGAAACAAAAGGTGATCAAATGTAATCTTTAATTCTAAATCTCTTTGTGGGGGACAGAAATCTCTAGACAAGCATCCAGTCATTGACTACTGACACTGGCACTGACATAATCACAGGTGCATCCAGACATCCTGACATAGCTCTAAATTCACTCCACAAACATTGCCTGGATGTCACAATGGATAGCACTAGGAGAATCACTAAGTACTTAGATTTCCTCAGATTAAGGTGGGAATATTTTGGGTCCCAGTGTAGTTCTTGTTGTTGGCCCAAACTGGAGTTTGTTGATAGATTAACATAATATAGGATCGTTTTTTAAGGAAATTGCAAGTGAAAAATGCAGAAGTTTAAGGAATCTACAGACTTCTATACTATGTACCTATTGCAACATATAGCTTTAGATTTAGAATTAATCTTGGTAATGGAAAATAGGGATGGAAGGTGTTTCTAAAGACCACTTGCTTGGTCTCTGGCTCTAAAGATTGTCAGTCTGGCTCTAAAGATTGTCAGTCTTAGTTTATTGCTGATCAACTGTCAAATATAATCAAACATTTCCTGATTTATGAAAGATCTGTATGTAAAAACCATCCAATGATTAAAATTCAGCTGTTTTCTTATGTGATATATTTAGTATTTCAACATCATTAAACTGTTGTTTCCAATATCAAGCTATATCTCCCCTGCTTCAATTTATCTGATTAATCTTTGCACTATCCCCCCAAAAAAACCACAGGGAAGCAGTTTACTACTTTCCTCTTTGAAGAAACTTTTTACATATTTGAAGGTTGTTAATAAATGTCCTTTCAAGCTTCTCTGGAGTACAGGAACCCTACTGTTTCAGTATCTTTAATAGGTCGTATTTTATAGACACTCCAATGAGCCGTATTTTCTGAAATAATATCTGGAGGATATGGTAAGCCTATTTTTTTAATTGGAAACTCAGAAGACAGTGGGATTAGTTCAGTCATCCACTCAAAGGTAATTACCTGATATTAGATGTACATTTTCTACTGTTTTGCAGATATAAGCAGGAGTAATCCCCAACAGACTCCATGTAAGATATTTTCTCCTTTTCACATGAAGTAACTTGTTACACCACAATGATAATGATTCCATAACAGATTCTCATCTGGCACTTATTTTATTCTGTTCTTGTTGTAAGAATAGAAAATTGAGTGGAAGGTAACAGTTACCATGAGAAGCTATACTACTAAACACCAGAAGAAAAAGGGCAACACTTGATACAAGACAGTTTATTTTACCTCATTAACATTTGACACATACGTCTTAGTAATGGAAGCAATGACGAGTCAAAGATGTTACTTTTATATTTGCAATTTGTAAAACTAGAATTCTTTAAATAAATTATAATTTTCTCCTGTTTTTTTTTTTGTTTTGTTTTATTTTGATTTTTTTTTAATGGAAAGAAGATTTGATAATGACTTCTTTTCAACACATACCTGCAAATATTACTGCTTTTACCCAGCTGGTGCACTGAACCATGCAACTTGGATTTTGCTGGCTGATTAAACCAATATTTATTCTGACATATGGCAGCCCTCCTCTAGCTGAAGGAAACTACTTGTGAAATTTGTATATTTTGAGGACTGGCAGAAGATGGAGCCTTGTAACAATTTCATACTCTTCCAGAAAGAAGGGCAGCAGCTGATGGAGCTTTCATTATTCTTGGAGGTGCTCTCAGCCTTGCTCAGGAGTTGAACCCATAACTACAACTGCTGACCAAATTATTCCCAAATAGATGGCAACAGAAGCAAAGTCAGTGTTTCCTCCAGTTTTACATCTCTGCCAGCCAAAAGACAGTAAATAGAAGGATCTGCATTGAGTGTCTTATTCGTTCCATTTCCCAAGGTCATGTATGAGCCTGGAATATTTCCATTCTGGTGAATTTTTTTCTCTCCTTGATCTCAGGGAGAAGAACCTGTCTGAAGTGCTTCCTGAAAGTCTAGTTGAGACCATTTCACTCTTAGGATGGAAAGGCAGAAGAGTAGTAGCTAGAGGGGTACAGTCACTAGTTCCAGCACCTTGTAAGGGTCAACAACTGGAGCTGTGCAGATCCGTGTGGCAGGACTATAAAAATTTTCTTATAATCAAATTTTCTTATTTATTTTCTTTCCTTTCTTCCTGATGTGAAGGACAGGGAATAGCAAAGACTCTTTCTTTTGTCTCCTTTTTCCTTGACTTCTCTCTCTTAGCAAAGGGAGAGTGTATATTTATGTTTGAGTGTCCAGGCTATAGCAGAAAAAAAGCAAAGCCCTTTCTAAAGAACACACTAAGAAAACCCAATAAAGAACAACAAAACTAAATCCTTTACAAATCTCATTATCAATTTCCCCCAAGCTTATTATTGTAACTTCACCAGTCTGAAAAAGCAAAGGATAATTGTTTTGCTTGACTAAACTGTGATATTTCTACACTGACTGTCGTGATCTTGCTGCAGGCTGACAGGCAGCATAAAACAAATGAAGGTTGTGTAGAAAATGAATCATCATTGAAATTGTTACTAGGCATATGAAGTATGTCTTATTTTCACTCTTATTCCATTTCATGTCCTATAATTTAAAAAATGCTAGGTAATTTTCTAGCATTTGTTCAAATCTGGACATAATATTTTACACGTGTAATTGGGTCTCTGGAGCCAAGCTGAGGGGTCAAAGTTCAAAGGAAATAACTTAGAAAAGAATCTACATGTTCAGAAGCTCAGAAGCTTTTTAGTAAACACCAGGTATCCTCGAGGAATTATATATATCAGGGTAGAGGTATAGTTGTACTGCATTACTTGGAAAGAGTTAGGATTTCTCTCTGACTGCTTGAAAATAAATTGGCTTTCATAATGCCATATTTCATATATAGCCTGTCTTTGGCCTTTGAGCATAAGATATGTTTCATTTTGCTCTTACCATACATTCCATCTTCCTTAATTTTAGTTTTGGTGTATTCTAACATCATAAACATATTATACAAAGAAAATAAAAGGAATGTACCACAATAAATTCTGCATTATGGCCTTGCCATGAGAGAGTTTTATCTGGAAAGATCATGTGCTTTTTAATATTTTCATTAAGGGCTAGATATTGCAATCTTTTTTGTAAATCTTCTAAAATCTTGATGGAAATTTTGACACCGCCTCCATTATCTTTTGAAGAACTTTAGCTGTGTTGTGAAAGAAAATATGAATCGCATTGTGTCTTCTAAGTTTTCCTTGATCATTCTGTGGGTCAGAGAAATCTCGTCACAAAAACCTCATATTTTTAAAAAAATAATCTGTTTCTAAGTTGAAAGGAAAAAAATTGTGTTTTCATTCTGTTTGGAAAATAGTAGTGACTGAAAAACCTTGAAGGAGTTGACAGTATCTTAAAATTTTATTTGGGTTGGGTAATATCAGATAATGGATGCTTGGTTCTTGGTTCAGGCGGTGAAAGATCTGAGAAATATAAAAAATTAGTAAAGGTAAGAGTGAATTGGAGCTTGTATTTTTGGTTAATATAATCAGTGAATTCTCTATATCAGTGAACATCAGTTCTCTATAATCAGTGAGCATCACCAAGAATATGGCAGAATGAAGTAAAGGCCAAAAACTAGGATATTAATTTTGTAGGAAAGCACTAACTTTCATGCTTCTCTTGCATCATCCTTTCATATAATCATTTACCCCTGCCTGATGACCCTCAAGACAAATTGTAAAGACTAATATAGATTCCAGAGCTGTTGCCTGCATTTCCCTACTTGTGACTAGCACAAAAGTAGTTTAGTGCAAAAAGGTACTGGAACTAAATAAAAACAATGCCTTGTTTGTATTTATTATGCCTGTCTATACTCCCAAGGATTTGCAAAGATTCTTTCCATGGAAAAATGTAGCAGAATATCACAGTGTCTCTATTTGTGCAAAAAGACAGAGGAAAGGGAAGGGCTCTCAAGAGAAAGCAGGAGAAGCATCCTGACAGAAGTAGTGAAAGGGATGATGGAGATACGTGAGCAGTACTCAAGAGATGTCTCTGCATCCTGAGCCGCTCAGGCCATTGACTCACCTTTTACTCAGCCAAGATCACCACATGATGGCTGATATACTGTCAAAACCAGAGAGATCCTTCAAGCATATGTGGCCATACTTATCTTAAACTGAAGACTGTAAATTGTCTGAATGAAAGACCCAGATTCAGAAACTCCTCTATTTCAACACATTTAGATGTAAATGGCATTCTTTAACAATAGAACAAACACATGTATACTAAGGTTCAAAAATAAGAAGCTTTTAAGACATCACTTTTCATGATAGATAAAGGATATTGAAAGGTCATAATGGGATTACATTATAATCCGCAGGTAAGAGCAGGATTCATGTCAAAGGATTTTAGCTATAGTTTTATTAAGCTTCTCTCTTACTTTGAGAGATTAACTAGCAGGACAATATCTGACACCTGATATAGAAACAGAAAGGATTTCTGTGGTTTTCATTTTATGTATTTGACAGTAACATTAATGGAAGAGCTGAGAGCTGAGAGTTTCAAAAGGTTTACTCTCTGCAGTTTATGAGTTTGTTTAGAATATGCTTTCAAGAATAAAGTGCATAGTAAGAGACATTTTAAAATTACTTGATTTAAGTATATTTAGTACTCATAAGCAATTTAGAAAACTTAATGCCCTGAATGTAAAAAGAAACTACTATAGCTGACATGAAAAGTAGCCTTGTAGATACACCTGAGATAAGGAACTTCTAACAAATGTGTCCTGAACATTTTTTCTTGCAAGTTTGAAAGAATAAGGGGGATCTTAGCATTTTTTAGCTATTAAATAATATGTGTGAACTGACTGTACATATGAAAGTCGGATAACCAAAATAATTCTCAATAGGGTGGAATAAGTTTCTGCAGGGCTAGAAAGTACATGGATTGTAAAAAACCCCTCACATTTGGAATCCTAATGAATCATGGTATGGTCCATATCACACAATCATCATTTTACATAAATGACATAAAAACAAAATAATGAACCTCTCAACCTGAGAAGCCCTGCTTTGCCTCATTTCTAATCTTCTCTTAAATTTTCAAAGTTGTGATTCTGCTGTTGATACAAATGACTGCTATTGATAGAATTATTCTTTGTGAGCATGTGTGTCACTTCCAAGCTTCTTTGCTTTGTTAACTACTGTTAACTACTGTTGTTACTTTGTTAACTTCTTTTTAAACTACTGTTGTTACTTTGTTAACTACTTTTTAAACTACTGTTAGTTACTGCTTCTTGTCTTGTGTTTCTAAACTAGATGGTATAGAGAGGTAATTGTAATTCAAACTATATCTTCTCTTATGTTTTATATTAAACTGAAAGGTGAGATAGGTACCCATCTGAAATACCAACTGGGTTTCCAGGTGTATTTAGAGCAAGTCTATTCCAAAGGTTTATGCAGTCACTACAATTTTATTTTTTTTTAATTTCCTGTTTTTAACTATATTCTGATAAAATGGGAGTGAAACTACATGAATCTTTAGTCCCATGCTTCTGGATTCTCAGTGGAAGTCCTTGCAAGGCAATGTAATGTGGTTTTCTTTTGTACTAATAGAAGTGAAAGGAACTTGTAGTTTCAATGAGGTTGCATGCAAACAAAAAAAAGCTTTGTGCTTTAGCACAGGCTTAATAAGGAATCATATGGCAACAATATTTGGAATCATTTGTTAGGTGCCTAAAATGAATGGACAGAAGAATACATGAAAGGAGTAACTTTTTATTTCACTTGAATGATATTTTAAAGAAAACAAGAAGCACATCAATGCTGTTGCAACAGCATTGCAATTAGATCAGCAGTTAGTATGGATAGCAGATAAGCAATTAGAATGGACAGCAAAAAGAAAATTTGTATTTAGATATAAATGTAATCCTTAACTTTTACCTTTGCTTGTTGCAATAAATGATTATATTTTATATCTCCAAGATAGTCACTTTGTGCTTCATCGACTGAAAGCCTTTAGTACCTGACAATGAAAGAGATAAACAATTAAAAAGCCCCTGTCTGTCAAAATTTTGAAAGAGGACTTTGTAGATTACTTACATCTTTAAGGCCAGTACAAACCACCACAAACATTTTGACTGATCTCTCACAATGGAATTTCAAGCCAGTCAAAAGAGCAAAGATTTTTCTAAGCTGCAGAACATATTTAAAGAGCTTCTGTAAATTTGATATCCAGACTCCAAGCGATATAAAATTAGCTTACCACCACATAAATTATTTATTATAAATTACTGATAACATATATATGCCCTAAAGCTATTCTTACTTTTGATCATATTTTTCAAAGTTTTTCTCTGCTAAAATATTTCTGTTCCCCTATAGATTCTCTTTTCTTATGAAAAATTAACCTTTGTTATTTTGGTTTCCCTTCCCCCGTCTCCCCCTCCCCCACCAGCATGTAATCTTGGCATTGCATTTTTCCTGCCTAATACATAAATACTTCATAGCAGCTCATCGCACTTGATGTTTGAAAGAAACATTCTAAAAGATATGTTTCTAATGTAAATCAAGCAAGGATACAATGGTTAGTAGTGATGGCACAAAAGGCAAGAAGCAACAAAATGAGAGTATCAATTAAATGTTTTTTTTCCTTTAGGGAGGAATAACTTTTAAATAAATGCTGGATCTAAAATGCTTCATTTGACTGTGACAAGAACACCCATGCAACAAAGAAAGAGCCATAAGCCTGATGTTGCAATTTAATGTGACACTACAGAACAAATTCCTTTATTTTCTTAGTTCTGGACAATGTCTCTGGCATATTTGGAATTTAAAGTTGCCTAAGTGTTATGCATGTATGATAAAGACAAAATTTACTAAAGAAGCTATGCAAACTCAATAGAAATAACTTCATTTTCGTGATTTTCGAGAAACAGTCTATGCCTCTCACTCCTAAATATGGAAAAAAGTACTTTTGTATAGGACGTGTAAACTACAGTATTAGCAGTTTTAGACTTGCTTTCTATTTGGATGGATTTGGTGAAATACCTTGCGTTTTTCGTATGTTAATATAAACAAATTGATTTATTGCCCTGTTCATGCTTCATGTTAATCACTTGAATAGTCTCATTGACACCAGGGGGATTAAAGCTAAGCGAGTGCAACAGATCTACATGACTCGAGCTTTTACTGTGAGATTACAATTCATAATTACTTTAAACAGTTTAACTCTCTTGGTTTCTATTTTCCATTAATAAATTAGTATTCCAAAGGCTAGAACTTGATTTATACTACCCAAAATCCGCACACAGATGTTTCAGTGCTTCATATCACTCTTAATACCTGCTTCATGGGATGTTTGACTTCTCAGTAATTCTGAAATTAAAATGCTTACACATACAAAATGCATAACTAACTTGAATAGAAAGAAAAGAAGTTACTCTTTGAATGCTGAAGTTTTCTTAGTAATCATATGTGTATTATTTTTTCTATCCAAATATGTAATAATAAAAAAAAGCTAACAATTAGCCTCGGAAATCTATTATCTGGGTTTTTTTGACATACAAACATGCATCTACTTCAAAGGGAGGGAGCTATTTGACAGCCTTCCCGATTTTTGTGAAACATAAAGCAGGTGGTGTACAGGTTGTCATGCTTTGTTCTGTTCTCCAGGGATTGTCAAAAAGGGAAAGAAAATAATTTGCTTTCCACCTTCATCAGATTATTGCTAATGATACTGAGGCTGCATGAAATAGAGGGACTGTTGACATTTCTTTACTAAAAATGAAAGGGGAGACAATAAATTCCACAAAATATGTAGTACAGTGTTACACTAACGTATCAGTGAATGGTTGCTGTGGAGCTGTAACTTGGCATAAAATGTCATTTTTGATGCTGCTTTGCCAAGTCACTCATCTATCCCCAGGAATCTGCTTAAATGAAGAATGCTAGATGAAATGCCATTTACCTGGGACCCTACAACTACTGTATGCTTTCCATGTTAAGGCAAATTAAATGTGGTGAGCCAATCACATGTCCATCTCATCCAGGTTCACCTGGTGATCTGTGTGGCATGCAATTCTGCCTGTCAGCTTTCCTTACACATCCAGGAAAAATGAGCCCAACAGGAACTGACTTCAAGCAATATTCACTTCTGATTTGTTACTTTTCATCCCAGATTTGAGCTATGCCCCATTGTTTTCTATACACTGTTTCAGTGCTCGAACCTGTCAAGAAAAAAGTAGTGAAAAGGAGTTTTCTAGATAGCACTGCAGGCAGAGAATACAATAAATTTATTTTAATTCTTTGCCCAAAGAACCACTAGTCCTCAAAATGTGTGAAAAAGATTATGAGTACCAATATGAATGAAAAACATTTTCTTGTAAAGAAAAACAAAAATCTAAAATAAACAGAACCAAAACACCCAACCAACCAAAAAAAAATCTTGAAAATAACTGTGAAATTTATATATCTCTGAAGATTGGAAATCTCAATAATTTAAAAGGAGTTTTAACACCAGTATATTAAAAATTTTCAGATTAAAGCATTGATCTAAACATCTGAGAAAATAAAGGTGAATTATCAGTAGCTCATGCTCAAGAGGCTGTAATAGGATTTACCATACAGATTTGATACAAAATAAAGTCAATTTAGAAATGCAGTGTATTACAGATTTAGTTTAGCCTCCCTCAGTCTATTCCTACCTGGAGGAGTAATTTCTTTTAATGGGAAAAATAATTTTGTGAGCACCCCATCTAGGCTGGGTCCATGGTGGCAATGTTAATCAAATTTCTTTTAAGGTTTCAGCTATAATATTAACATCTTAAGAATAAAATCTTAATACTTTAAGTACACAGCACTACCAGGAGACTTAATATGGTACATCTGAGACATTTCTGTATTAATTTAATAAACCTATTAAAGCCTTTATGTTTCATTACTTCATGCCTACAAGAAAGGAACTGAGCTTTTAGAATGGTGCTTTTTTGCTGTCTGTGGCCCATGTACTCTGTGTCCATGGAGCTAATGTGTTCATGGATCTAAAAGATCAATGTTTGGTAGGTAAGGAAATTAGAATCCTTGTAGCTCAGTATTTAGAAGGCCAGTTCTTTACCAGTATAATATTTGAAAGCAGACAAACCATAAAAATCTTGAGGACTATTGCTTAAGAGTACTAGATAAACATCACAAACCAAGGAGGTAGCACATAGGAACATTAAGACTGCTTCCCAACTATTAAATCATTAATGTTAAAACAAATTAAACCCTACACAGCTGCTTATTACTTTCAATTTCCTCTTTTACAATTGAAAGTTTGAGTTTACCAGATCTAAAGAGAAGATGCCAAGTCAAATTAGGGATTTAAGCTGTTTTCTTGTACAGTTAGCTGACACAGCCAGCCATGTACTATTTAAACATTTACATAAAGAATACAAAAATTTTGAGTGGAAAGTACCTATGGCAGGAAAGGGCTAAAGGAGAAGAAAAACTCCTACCCATGGCAGATGTTCAGAGTACTTTTCTGAAGTTTTGGCATCTTACTCAAGGGTATACATCAAATAATTTCATTCTCAGGACTCAGAAGTTGGAGTCCTGAAGAGAGACCTTGACAACAGAGCTTCTTATTTAAATCAGCTAGATGATATAGCCTTTTTCTTTTTTCTTTGCAGATTAGCTTTGCTGATCATGTTCACAGTATCACAGTACAGGAGGAGATAATCTGGATTCCAGACTGTTCCAGCCTGAGGGAAATTAAACCCAGATTTTAATGGTCCTACTGACCACACCTCAGGGTTATCTGCCTGAAGTGCCTTGTATGGAGCAGATGATGCAATATTTATGGACCCAGAATGAAAATGAATGGAAAACTGGCAAATTAGCAGGCTAGTAAAAAAAAAAAGCCCATCTGAGAGGGCACTGATCCACTTTGCACTCAGGTCTTCCTGGAATACAACTTTTAATACAATAATTGAATAATGCACACAATGAGGGTCAGTCTAAGCGCAGGGACTAATCCTTTGATACAGGCACTGCCAACCCAAGGACAACCTGAAAAAGATTGTCCAGCGCCTCAGAGAGTTTCCTGTCATCACACAATATTTGTGGGCCAGGTATGGAAAGGTTAAGCAGCTGCTTCTTAGTTGTAGCTGGTTTTTACAGAAATACCACGTGTTTGTACAGAACCACTAGAAGTCTTGATGGTTTTTACTGGATTTTGTGGTCTAGGGATCAGTACTATTTCTGAGGCTCCTCTTTGCTCAACAAGCTTTCCCACATTCAGATTCATTTTTCTTCCTACTTAAAAGAAATTAATTTTCATAGAAAGCTATCCTTATTTTAATAACTCTTCCAGAATTATGTGATTAAACTTAAAGAACTATGTGATTAAACAGATGTATAGATCTATCTGGAATCAGTCAACTAAGACTACCAAGTTTTATTATCCCCATACTTTACCTTAACATACCAAGAAACAATGAATCTCATTTGGTTGGCTGAGAAGAGAGAGAAAACTGAATGGGCAGAATCTGGAATATTCTTTTAATTCCTAGCTTGATGCTGTTTCCAAATATAAATAGTTTTGTGCCTTAAAATACAATATCTGTTGGAAACACATCTAAAACTCAATGGCAGATCACAGCACTAAGACTCTCTCACAGAAAAGGAAACCCTGGTCTAATTGCAAAAGTTCATGTATATCTGAGCTGCAGAGTTAGGAGAGAAGTTAGATCACAGAACCTAAGATTTACTCTTTAAACAAGACAAAATAGTTACTCTGTGTAGCTCCCCTTTATTTTTGTCTTCTAATGGTAAATAATTATTTCTTCCTTCAAGTACGCTGAATCTGGTTATTCAGTTTTCATAGAGTCCCTGCACAGGGGGATGATGCATGCTGTTTTCTAAGGTTTTATTCAAATGTTTCTATATATATATATATATATATATATATAAAAGTAATTTGATCTTGAAAACTAGTGGCTCAGATTGTTTTCCTGACTCTACTGTGTCTTGGCCAAATTCAGCAGTTGAAAATAAGGTCCAGAGATAAGTACAACTTCTAACAACAGCTCAGACTCTTCATTGTTCACAAAAAGTAGTTAGTGTTGATTGATATAAATAATCTTAACTGATTCAATTATGTGAGCAGGGACATCTATATCCTATGCTTCCCTCCATATTTACAGATGACATCAAGTAGCAGAAGAGCTTTCTAATGATCAATAAAGCTCATTTAAACTTGCTGATTACATTTCTACATTTACCCATCAAAGAGGTTAAAAGTAAATATCTTAACTCAAGCTTCTAAATTCATTCAGAATAATTCTGTCTGCTCAAGAAGGCATTAGTAGTCTCGTTATTGTAATGGTTGGATATATTAGTGAATTCATGGCCAGTGAATAAATCATCCAAGAATTGAAGGAGATGTACATCACAGTAGTGGACATGTCATTTAATATGAATTTTAAAAGGCTGTGCATGTGTTCATGTTTTTATTAGATGTAATTGTTGATGGGTAAACATAGATTTTACACTAAATATAGTGTAAAAAATCAGAATATCCAGCAGTTTTTAAATGCTTTTTATATATTTAAAACCTTAACCTTAATAATTTTGCGTATATCTGAACGTAGTGATGATAATCAGTACGTCTTTCAGCTAATCATATTAAAATTTTCTAATGGTGACCAGTTTCTCAGCATGAAGTATATTTATGCATATCCATCACATTTCACCACATTTTTTCAGAAGTTACTGTGGTGAATCCTCAATTAGAGCAGGTGAGGCAGCAGATGACCAACAACTGTCACAACTTATAGAGGCCTGGGAATTACCACAAGTAACTCATAGGTTTTCTCAGCCTATACATGAGTCCTGGATAATCCACCATGACTGTAGTATTGCTGAAGAAGATCCTGCTGTTTTGCCACACTCTTTCCTTCAATTCTGCAATTTATATGGAAGTAAAATGGGACTTGTAAAGACATCCTCAGAAATAGCCTTTCATCTGTTTCTGCAACATCTGAGCTGGAGAAACAGTTCTTTTGGAGGAAACGAGGCTGTCAGAAGTTTTAGGACTGGGGATGCAGATATAACCACTTATGCATAAAGTCCTACTCTCGGGTTAAAGTATCTCTAAGTCCTTGTATATATTTTTAAGTACTGCTCACAAGTGGAGTGTACTGTCTTAAGTGAGACAACATCTTCTGTCCTTTTTGGATATAGAGTGGCAAAAAGAAATGGAATAGGGATAGAGTATTGTTTCTCTCTGCAGCTGATGTAACTCTTCTGAGTAGAAAAGCATTCTTCTTTAACTGCCAAAAAAAGTTACAAAACAAATTTTTTGTTACTACATTTTGTCCTAGAAGTAAAAGAAAATATATTGCTTTAATTGTGAATCTGTCAAGGGCAAATGCAAGATACTCTTCTTGTTGCTAAATTGATGCATATCATGATCAGAATTAGTCCGTTTTCCAAACGACTGTTTATTACAGGTGTCCAGGTTTCAGCAAGCTCCCACACAAAATATAACATCATGTAATTCCTGTAAAATAAAAGTAATTTTCTATCTTTATCATATTCCCATTTTCTTTTCTATTCCACTTCTCCATGGAAGGAGAGCTAGAATGATCAATGCTATTCATTTTCCATTTCTTTAAAATATGGAATACTACTCATTTTGCAAATACAAAGCCCTGAAAATCAAGTCTAAGTTTTTTGTATCACACTGCAGTCACTGCAAATTGCAAGCCCACCATCCTAAATCACAGTAAACTCTTCTATATTTAGAAGACACATAATTTTCTGTGGCTGTATGTTGTATGAGGAACTAATAAATGCACTAAAGTAACTAATCTCAAACAGATGTATTTATTTGCAGCATTTTATTTTTGTTGATTATTTTGGACGAGACTACAATTAGCAGCTTTACGGGGAAATCATACCTTTCCTCAGAAACAATTTCAACTACACCCTTTTCATCTCTCAGAGCAGCCCTATGAGACAACCGACTCAGCAATGAGGTCAGGAACTGCAGTCCTTCCAACTTCTGTTGTTCAGTTCTTTGGTTCTGTTCTCTTGCTCTCTTCTTTTGATTGAAAAGTCAGAGCCAAAAACAGTGAAAAGAGACTGAACAAACTTTGTAAACATGCATAGTGTCCTGGGGTGACTTTATGATGCTTGCATCCCCAATTGTCTGTTCTGTTTATGCTGGATATTAAGTTCTGGACCTTTAGGACTGGTTCAGAGAGCAAAGCGGGGGAGAAGAAGCACCCAGTTTGTTTTTAGAAACTGCACTCGCTCCCCACAATTCTCTCTCATGGACTGTGTTGCCTTCAGCACGGACAGCAGCAGAGAGCTCTCCTTTGCTTTTTAGTTAGCTTTTAAAGCTAGCTGAAGCAGAGATGTTCCCCACACTGTGGCTTTTCCTTTTCTTGGAACTGTTCAGCCCAGCTTTGGACTGAAAACCCAGAAAACGCCGGGAGCTCACACCTTTGGCCCAGCAAGGCCAGGGACACATCAATTTCCAGCACAGGAGGGACTGATAGGAGACTGAGCTGAGCTACACTCCACAAAAAGGAATTTGTCATCTCTTCAGAACAATGAGATGTTCCATTGTTTAATATTATTAATTTTTTTTTTCATTTGTGAGCACTTGTTAAATAAACAGGTGTTTTCCACTTTTCTCAAAGGAGGTTTTAATTCATGAACTGGTTGAGGGAGGGACATTGAATTTGCTTTCTAGAAAAGACCACTTCAGAAGTTTCCTCCCAAAATTTGCCCTAAACCAGGACAAACAGCAAATGAATAATTTCTTAGTGGGAAAAAGAATAGAAGGTGCTCCCTTTATTTACTACATCAACTTTTAACAGAAATAAATCACTCCTAACAGTAGGGAAGAAGTTAGGACCAAGCTATAATCAGTTGAGATGGAGAAAAAGGCCAAAAGTTAAGAAAGGAACAATAAATCTTGGACATTGAAGCCCAAATTTCCTACTTGACCTTTCACAAACAAGTAACTTACCATGGATGATGTAGCTTGTGGTTGATGTTGAAGATAAAAAAGCTGAACTTGGCTTCAGGTTTTCTATGCACCTATAGCAAAACATCAAATGCTCATTAAAAAAATCCTGATTCTGCTTTCTCATCCTGTAGATTTTTGCACTGTAGATTCAAGGAGTATAATCATTAAAAGACCCTGTAGGACCATTTGTTACTCTCAAGCAGTTACACCTTCCAAAAGAGAAGTGTCTGCATTTCATCAATAAGAAAACAGTTTTACAGCCCATATATGAGCATCCCAGGGAACATTTCAAGGTAGCACTGGAAATCAATTATACAAGAAGAATTGAGTTAATTCATGTTGCTTCAGGCCAAGCACAAATGAAGATAAGCTTTCGATTGCTCAAATGCTTTAGAATTCTCTTACCCCTGACTTTTGAAACCTATCACAACTAAAGAAATATGCAAATCAAATACAATTTGGTGTGTAATTCAGAGGCACACAAGTAATTTCTGATAGTGATAGTATTAATTTGTGTCAGAAAATAGACATTTTATCTCTTAGTAACCTACTAAGTCACATAGGTTGCTTAGTAATATTCCACCTTTGTTGTGCTACCATCTATAGATTTTGAAACTTTTTACAATACTGAACATACAGCACCATCAGATGCAGGAAAGGCAAAGCATAAAAAAGTAATTGCGTGATCCAATGTCTGTCCAAGCCAGAGGTGGTTCCCTCATGTGGGCAGTGAATGAGAAAAAAGTATTTACTCTAAGTAATTTAACTATATTCAATGGCAGATGGAGTTACTAGCATTTTGTAATTATAATTTTGTTCTGTCTGTGGGATAACACTGTCTCTTGCCTACTGAAAAAAAAAGAGCTAGAAAAAAAGATTAAATGCAAAAATTACTCAAAAATTACAAAATCTATCTACATTTATATGTGAATAATTCTTTTGGCATTGTATTGCATTCTGACATTAATAATTTTTACAACAACTCAAGCATTAGAATCTGCTGCACATTCAAATCATCAGTAGGTAAGGGGGCAAAGAAATATTGCTTCTTCTTTACCACTATCCATTCAGAACTACCTTTCTGCCACTGTTTTTTCCTGAAATTTTCATTCTGGCATTGCTGAGTACATTTTTATCAATTGTCAGAGATGTCTATGGAGATTTTTAAAGTGGTTCTTATTCTTTGGAGATTCCTCCAAGTGAGGCAAGCAAAGGTTTCAGAGAAAAGGCTGACACTTTAGGACTTAAGAGAGATATGCAGAGTATAGAGTACCAAAATTTACAGCTTTATTTTGAGAACTTTAAATGGAGAAACCTATTTAATTTCTTTTTTCTTGTTTTCAACTTGAATATAAGCCTGAGAGACCATTTGCAGAAGCTCAGGATTTTGGAACTTCTTCCTAATGTTGAAGTATATCTCTCTCTTCTGGTCCTAAAAAATTAAAAATTAAAAATTAAAAATCAGATCTTACAAAATAGACTAACCTTACAAGAACCTTTGGGGAAAAAACCCCAATTTATTTCAATTACATTCTAAAAAAAATTGCCTACTTTACCTATTTTTATAGGTGATCTGTTATGTCCAATTTTCAGGTTCATTTGTCACATGTGGCTCAGCAAAACACCATAGAATTTGGATCCCTGATGCAGAGACTGCATAGTCTCCTAACCTGGAAAATCAGTGTTTTGATCTATGTTCCTGATAAGCAAAGCAGGTGCATAGAATTACTGTGAAAATCAGATTCTGGACTTGAATGAATATCCTTAAATGGAACACAAATACCTAAGGCAAAACAAACTGATTCATTCTCTCTTTTCAGTGTTTCAGAAATTCTTGCAGGACAGTGTGTCCCATCAACTGCAAAGAGGTGCACAACACTAACAGCAATGCAATTGTGATTGAATAATCAAAATATTTTTCTCTATGATTTTCTATTCTTATCGAGTTATCTGTGCTTAGATAAATATGTAGGTACTTGTGAAGCCCAACACTTTCAGCCTGGTAGCATGTAACTTTCTGGATATGCTGGGTTAACTGAACATGATGTGCCACAGTTGGTCTGTGCGTCACACGGCAGGATATCCATAACATGGATATATATATATATGTATATAAACATGGTGTTTGAGATTGGACTCTGCAGAGAGACATGGGAATGGAAGGAGAGGAGACTAAAATGAAAGAAACAATGCAACAGAGTAGACAAGACAGCACTCTTGCCTACATCATGGCGCAGAAATAGTTCTAACCATAAATAAAAATGGGACAGTGTTGCCCCAGTGACTGAGTCAACCTATTCCAGTGAGAAATAACTTGGGCATGGTTGTCAAATCTCTAAGTCATGTAAATTGGAAGTCAAGAGGCATCTGTAAGTGATGCAAAAGATCTTAGGAATGTATTTGTCATCTGCCCTAATCTACACTATCCAGCATTCAATATTACCTTAGTAACATTTCAGGATATCCATATTAAGAAAATACATTGGAGAATGTGGAAATTTTCACATTATCTATTTCTATTTTTTTGTACTTATTTTATCTTTTCTACAGTATTTTCAATTGGGAACCATCTGAAATACTCCAGTGACTATTCTGTCCTTGCTTTTGACATTGATTTAGATGTTGATGTACTACCTGCAATTATGGAGGAAATACAGTAGAGAAGTAATTCAGCTCTTGAGGAGGGACTGAGTTTTGTCCTCTCAAATGAATTTTAAATTAATCTCTTGTCACACACCAAGAAATAATTTCAAACAAGAGGCATTCCAGATATAGCTATTGAATTTCTGTCTAACCCTATTAAACCATCTACTCAAAGATCCCACTACAGATATTTTAGGGAATTTATTTCTTGGGCAAGAAAAGGAATTGAAAATTCCACTGAGGAAGTGTCCACTCTGATTATAGATTTTCTGTCAGGGCAAATAATTTCAATATGCAATTAAAACTCATGGTTAAAATTTAGCATGCTTCTTGGATTGAAAACCAGTATGTTATTGAAGTATCAGAGGCTAATGTAATTATATGTTTTGATTTTCTCTTTAATATTTACATAAAAGAAAAAATAGTTTCTTTAAAATGTGCTAGGACTATGTAGGTAGTTTTAGAGTTACAGAAGGAATATGTCCTAGCTTTAAAACAATATTAATGCTAGTGAACTAAAATAATATGGACTACATTCATTGATAGAAATTATTTCTGGAAGTCTAGCACCTTGCCTGTCCCCAGATTTTTGATGCTCTTTATAATTCTCTAAACCACTGGGCTTTTTAATAAAAAAGTAAACATTAAAGCGTCAACATTTTCATAGAGAGGCTTGGGTTAAACATAGCAAAAACTATCATAACTGCTTTATTTTAAGTACTTGCAAATGCTCACTTAAGAATAATAATACATTCATAACAATGAATGGAATTACAAGGAAAAATTAAAATAAAACAGCTAATGTGTATCATATTTTTTCAAGAACCTGAGATTCTTACCAAACACCAAGGACATAAGATGTAGAGATATGTAGATGGAGCACATAGATAATCACAAAACATTTTACTAGAAAAGGTGAAGGCATCTCAAGTCTGTATATCCTGATTTTGTTGGATCTTGCTTTGAAGATCTCTATAGGTACTCACACAAATATTGGGAGGTGTGTATACACACATATATGAAATAGAAAACTAAGATAGAATTAAACAGAATACTAAAATAACAATGACTTTTTTCTAAGAGCCTGTCTAACTGGGGAAAAGTTTGCTTATTATAAAGTTAGCCCCTGTATGATTTCTCTGGAAGTATTTATAACCAGTATTGCTCTAAAAATAGTGTGGCATCAGAGAGGTGATATTTATCCTTTCTGTCTGCCAGCTGGTTTTCTGGTTTTCCATCCCTAATACAGGTTGCAGTCAATCTTTTCTTTTGTCTTCACATGGATTCAAGGCTTTCTAATTTTGTAAAAATAGCATTGACTGTAATTATTTCCCCATTATTCCTTATAAGATTTTTTTTTAATGGTGAATGTGTTTCACTTTTTTTTTCCCAAGAGGCAGAGGCCAAGAAGTATCTGATAGCTTTGCTTAACAGCACAGGTTGATTTGCAATATAAGGTATTTGTCTAAAAAAAGGAAATTTTCATCTATTCTGAACTCTTTCACCATATGTCAATACTCCATGCAGTTTGTCTCCTGTGAAACAGATTCTATACTTTTAATACATGAAGTTTTTTCCTTACTTTCCCTGTGGTTTTCAAAGTTGTTCTTAAAAAAAAACGTTTTCTTATAGAAGTGCCTAGCTCAGGTCAGCAAAACCTAATGAACTCAGGAGAATACATTGCGCTGAAAGTCAATGGGATTTAGACTGCATCTATATTTCAGATTGCAAGGACAGGGAGAAGAAAAGCTACTATAATGTATATTTGTGATTTTACTGTAAAGTATTAGTCAAGGTTAATAGGTAACAATTAAGCTTAACTCCATCTTTCTCCCCTGTTGGACTTCTAGACTTGGAAATTAACTGAGTCAGCCTCATTTCATTCAGCTGCTGAAGTCCAGATTTGATTTGTGTGGCTAAAGCAATAAGTCCCTGTAGACACACACTGAAATCAACAAATGCAGGGAGATCTATACTTAAAATAGTTGCTAGATTTTGAATATCAGGAAATAGATCTTTTACTAATAAAAGTGCTTTTTTGATCCATCTTTCCCTGCATGGAGTATAGATTGATCTCGTTTTGCTTATCCATAATTTTCTGTGTCTTATTCTAGAGAGGTAAAGTAGAATTTTAAAAAGTGTATCAGACACATTGTGGACTGAATTTCATCAGAAAAGAAAATATGCCATTAGCCATTATTAGTGCATTTACCTTATTTTTCCACCATAACCATACTTTCAAACTGATGAGAGGGAAACCGAAGCTAACATATTATTTAGAGCAGTTGTTTTCAATGATCAAACCAAACTGCCACTGAAAGAGTTGATGGCTTTGTTTAGATAATGATCCCAGAAAGAAGACACTTGACAACCCCTTCTAACCAGTTACTTTTAGATACAAAATAATGCTGAGGGAAAAAAAAATACCCAAACCAAACAACCTCCCCCCCAAAAGAAACAGCTCAGTAAGAAGAAGGAAAGAATTTATATTAAAGTAAGAAAAAGTTAAATTAGGCAAGAAAACAGAATCATTTATCAACCTAGAAAATGTTAGTGGTCAAAGACCTTCTATGTGTCAACAAATTTAGGACAAATACCAACTTGTCAGCTATGACCTCAGTATAAAACATAAAGCAATGTACCTTTTTCCTCTGCATAAGTCTCTCACAGGTGTCTATATGACATTATGTTCCCATAAAGAATTAATTACTTCATCTCAAAGGTAATATTACTGTGAGAATGTTACAAAGTATAAAAATTTTAAGACTGGGGGCTATATTGGATCTCATCTGCAAACTGACCTTATTTAAAGTGATCAGCTAATGAAAACACGGCAGACTTCAGACAGATTTCTGTACTTCTCCCTTCTGCAACTGCAGGAGATTTCTAAACTGCATAAATGCACATCTAAATATGGATAAGGGAATACATACTTACTAGTTTATAAAAATTTACAAGGTCTGCTTCTCAAGATTTAAGATTGAAGAGCCTGTAAATTCCATAAATAGCATAAGGAATTTACATACCAGGAGATTCACCACTTAAGAAGCTGCAAGTTTTAAGCTCTATAAACTAAAGGAACATAATGGGAGAGAGGAAAAGAGTGAGAGAAAGAAGGAAGGAGAAGGGGAAGGAGGAAAGCATGGCTGAGGAGACAGAGGAAAGGTGGCGGGGGGGGAAGGAAGGAGAGAAATTACACAGCTTTTGTTTTGTAGAGCTGAAATTACATATATTTCAAGAAACTATATCTGTACCACTTTTTCCTCTTTGATTTTCTTGCTTTCATTGGTACTGCTAAAGGAAGATGAGGATTGTCTCCCACAGCTTCCTCCCTGCCGCTAATAAAATATTTTCTCTGAACATGAATAGTGTCTTGACCTTTTAAATAATCTTCTTGTCGTATAATCCATTTACTACTCTTCCTGAAAAGCAGTCTGAACTAGAATACACAGCAACATTATTGGAGTTGAAAGAATGAAAAGAAGATGTTTTATTATTATTAAGAAAGTAGTCTTCTTCTGGAAAGTTTAAATGCCTTTGAAGAGAATAGAGACATGTTCAACATGTATAGGATTGTGAAGGTTTCAAAGAGCGAACCTAAAATATGTTGAATTTATTTCACTAAAATATTAATAGCATTTAAAGCAACTGTGGGATTGCCCTAGTGCTAGTTTTCCTTGCTCCAGAAGAAAAGATCCCCAATATCAGATAAGAGATATTAAAAGATGATGTCCAGAGTAGGACTTAGATGGGACTGACACAATGGTTACTGGTAGTGTCTGAACCCCATTTGAAGCTTCATATAAATTTGAAACTTCCAGTCTGGTTTGTGAGTTCTGCCTCTTCAACATTTTCAGTTAGCCACCACTGAGCAATTTATCATCATACTCTGTTCTGTGATAAAGAAGTTAGGTTTTTCTCATTTCTTCTGGATTTGTTAGCCTGGTCATCAAAAACACAGGGATATAAACTTCAGTGCATAAGTGGAGCACTATGTACCCTAATGCCATCGGGGTACCAGGAGGGAAGAACCTCTCTGGATTTTTGAAATGACAGAAGGATGACAACAGTTCGCTGTGTTGGAGGCTGAGGTGAGCTTAACAAGGAAAATGTGGCAGAAGCATCCTGTTGTGCCTGGCTTGAGGGCTGCTGTATCCTTTGAAATGACTAGCTCAGAATAGGGTACTCCAAGGATCCAAAAGGGTATGGGTGTTGTGCCTGTTGAGGAACAGCAGATCCCAGTTCCTGTGACAGAGTCCTAGTGGCAATATTGCCCCAGCAAGGTGGCCTGGCTCCCATGACCTGATTTATCAGCTGGGGAGACAAGAAGTGAACATGTAGACTCGATCACTCTATGGTAATCCCATCTGATGAGTGCAAAATCTGGTGAAAGTGGACTCTCATGGTGTGAATTAAACCATGAGGCCATTGAGTGCTGTCATATTAAACATGCTGGAACTCCAATATGAAACTGAGTCTGAGACAGTTAAGTGATATGCTCCCACTGATACTCTTTGTGCATTTTTTCCAATTTTTTTCAATTCAGTTTGCCATCACATGCGCAGATGTTCAATACACCTGGAACTAGGTGCCCAATTTCTAGAGCAGCTATATCATTTGTCATGGGCTGATCCTGACTGCACTGGAACAACATAGAGGCCCTGATCATTGATGTAATTCTGTGGGCAAAGCATTAAAGGAAACATCAGAGAAAAGCCAAACACCAACCCAAATTCTTTTTAAAGCTGATTTAGCCATTAAAAACACCATACGGAGTGAAAGGACCTGCACAGAAGATCCGAATTTTGGGTATGAAATGACAGTAGAGGTGTAATTACATGTCACTGAATGGTATCAATAAGAGAACAACTGTATTCCAATCCAAATGGTATCCTAAGCTTTGTGGTTTCTGGAGAACTCATATTCCACTTTACAGTCAGCTTGTGAGACCTCTCTGCCTAGTGGCTCAAAATAAGAGCTATTTAAGTGAGATCCTAAGCAGAAACAAGACTTTGAATGGGCCAAATAGTAGAGATTGTGCAGTAGCCCTGTGGTAAGTCCATACAGCACCAGCCATAAGGAACCTTCTCTATCTCACAGCTGGGGAGCATGGCCTCATCCAGAGCTTCTGGCAGGAAACATCCAGAGACTCAAGGTCGACCTCTAGGAGTTTGGAGTTGGAAATATTAAGTATCCAAGGCCATCTTCTTCCTGAATGCAGAGGAGATACCTGCAGCATGTAGGACAGTTGAATTTCCTTCAGGAGCAGTTGCTGTGGGAGCATAGATCTTCTGGGCATTTTGATTGCCTTTGCTGTGCTGGAGGTTCAAAGGAAGGGTCCCTTCTACATATGTATCCAAAATTACTGACTGAGCAGGTGGCACTGATCACACTGCAGGCTTAAATGGAGAACTACAACTATCCAGGAATTGTGGAAGAGATCAAGGACAGGCCAGAAGGCAGTGGCTTTTGAGCATCACCTGAGGAGATGAATCATGCCCTAGAGGCCCTGCCATTTCATGAATTACCAGAAAATTAAAAGCAGAATGTTCTGCTTACTGATGCATCCTGTTGTTTTTTGCAAACCCATAAGAAGCGTAATGCTGCTGTATGGACTCAAACATAAGTAGTCACAGTTTCTCCTGAAGGAAAATACAAATTCAGTCAGTCTGCAGAAAAAGAATGAGGAGATGGATTTTTCTGGCTTCAAAGGGGATCATTGCCTGAAGACTGAATGGGCATTGGCCTATTTGTGGAAGTTGCTGAGTGACTGCTTTTCTATCACTTGGGTTTATTTTTTCCTTTTTTTTCTTCACCTTTTAAACTGTCCTTGTCACTTATTAAAGTGCTTTTAGAGAAGTTTTCTCACTTTTACTTCTTCATATTCTCTCTGATTGTTCAGGTGGGGACTGGAGGGAGGGAGCAGCTATGTGGGTGATGTTCAGGGTCAACCCATATCCCAAAGCACATAGGTCCTTGTAAAGGACAATCTCATGTTTGGATGCCAAAGATGGAGCCATGCTTTGTGTGTTTAGAGGTGTGGATGGATCCAGAGCTACAGATCTTAGTGGTACCATTTCTAGCCTTTTGTTTTGTTCCCCAGTTTTTGAGAAAGACTACAGCATACCTTGGTGTTTGGAGGTTGTGACTTAGAATACAATTTCTTTAGATGGATGCCTCACTACTTGTGATTCTGGAAGAAGGAGTGCAGATGCTTCACACAAGTTTAGGTTGCTTGATACAAGTTGTTTTAGCCTTGCAGCCTCTTCTGACTCAGGCCCAGCAGTTTCTGTTTAAATGCATATGCAGACTTCACAGACAGGCAACTCTAAAAAATAGAAACAAATTTTGCAATCTTATGAGGAATTCTAAATCAGGATCAAAGTATTAAAGAAGAAATAAAAATAACAAAATATAATTGAGCTACATAATTTATTACAAGGACATGAATTAAAGATTCATTTTAAGACACAGAAATACTTGGTTTAGGACTAACCTCTACCATAGAGCTGCAATTTATTTTAAGCAAAACATTTTTTTCTGTGATGGAAGCTTGTTGAAAACAGTCTCAGCATTACCAGAGCCTGCAATGCATACTTTTACCAATGTATTTGCAAGGTGTTAATCTTAGGAAGCCAAAAAGAAGAGGGGAAAACCAATAATCTATTTTTACAGATGGCAGTCAAATATTTGACTTTTTTTTTCTTAGTATCTATTTTCCTCTTACTTCTACATTTTTAATTGTCAAAGACCAGATGGAAAAAAACCCTACAAAATTACTTTCCTTGGAAGGGGGAATTAAAGGATAATATAGAAAAGCGCTGATAGCAGGCATTATAATATTCAAGATTGGTGCGACAAAGCTTACTAAGGAAAACAGCAATACGCATATATTTAAAATTAACTGTGAAGTCTTCTCGGCTACAATTACTTGAGTCCCATCTCTTCCATCAGAATCTTTTCCCTGAATTACTAAAAGCTCAACAACAAAAATAATTTTTTTAAAACTATCTGTTGACAAGTAGGGTCCACAGAATTCTTCCCATCACCATCCCTAAGAGAATTGTTTTTGCAGCTTCTAACTATATATATCAATTTGTGAGCATGTCACTGCACCTTTAAGGTAGACTGCCTGCTTTGAGGGGTTAACATATAGCCCTGGGTAATTCCAAGCTGCAGCTGCCTGAAACTGGCCTGAGTTTCAATGTATGCTATGATAAAAATAAATGAACATTTTAAAATTATTTTTAAAAGACACCGCCAAAATCAGAAGTAATTAAGGAAAGAAAAAATTGCTTGGAATAGTAGAAACAGAAAAGAACTGCACTGTAAACAACAAAAAAATAAACATTTAGAAGAGGGTTCTTTTGGTACCTGACTTGTGCTGTTGCAGCCACCAGCAGCTGAACTCTTCATGTCCTGAAGGCAAAGTTCTGGGCCTGTGACCAGCACATTTTTGCCATAGGAAGACAAAAAGGGGGAGGAATAGGAAACGAAGCTCTGGGATGAAGTGAAGTCTGCCCGTAGCTGACAGAAGAGTCAGCTGCCTCTCCCAGGCTCTGGCATAGATGAGGCAAGTGGGAAAAGCTGTTGCCCTTTTGGCACCTGCCCTTGGCAAGCTGCTGTGCTGAGGAACAGATGACTGCCTGAAGCTGGCCCTGCTGTTTGGCTGTTTGCACCCTTTGTGTGTACTCTGCTGCAGAAAGTTCAAGGCAACAGAATCAGACCAATTTACAGTGACACATTGATAGAATTTGCAAACAGCTCTTTAGCAGTGACTGAACTCCCATTTTGTTTACATCAGTGTTTTACAGATAATTTCAGTTGAAGAGCCAAGCCATCACTGAGCACTTTTGAGAACCCAACTTTAATACATAGGTCTTAATTAATAAGGTAAAGACAATTCCTACAGTCTGAGGATTTTGGCCAAACAATGAACTGAATTTCATGGGGAACTTCTGGGAAAGATTTGATTGAATGAGGTCATGAATTAAGTGATGTTCATTCAATCTGTTACTGTAGTGATGATTCATAAGCAAATTGTTGTGTGTGGTGTTTTTAAGGGAAACCCAAACTGAGTTAGTTAGTGAAAGCTGATTTTTACTGTATTTAGTTTATTTTTTTTGAGATATAGCAAAATAACCAGGAGTATACTCACATGAGGAAAAACTGGGAAGGTTTTTTGCAGGTGCCCTCATAAATTAATTTTTTCCAGTATTAATATTAAGTAATTATTAAAAACCAAAAAGCAAATAAAAAGTATTCTTAACCAGAAGCAGAATTTTCACTTCATAAAGTAAGGAGAACCTGGGAGCAAAGGGCAGAAAAGAAAATTCTCTGTTTCACTCTCTTTTTATTTTACTTAGCTGGTCTCAATTTTACCTTCAGAAATATGAGCAATAACATATGATATGTCAAGACTTAGACATTCCATATACACTCAAGATGTACAGTCAACCCCTGAAAACATAATTTTCACTGCAGTTATAAAATCAAGAGCACCTGAAACTGGGAGAAACTATTACAGTACAAATCTAGGCAGACAGGAGTGACATAGCCTAGGAAGAATAGCCCAACCCTGGCTAATTACAACTGAGCATCTCCAGTGCTGCTTGAAGCAGCCAAGGTAAGCTGTGCTACTTTTCCAGTTCAAAAGTGCAACTTGACACTTGACACATATTACATGGACTAGCTTCAAGTTTTAGTAGGTGCTGTGCTTATTTTTCAGCTATGTTTCAGAGATTCCTTTATGCCTGTCCTGAGTTCCTCTGACACCTGTATTTTTTATTTTCTTTAAACAGAAGCAGCATTTCAGGTAAAAGCCTGAGGGATATTCCTTTGGCCAGTGTTTCTGAATTCTGTAGTTCATCACAGTCATCATACAATCTCTTTGGTGAAGATTTTCCAGTGTAAATTGTTCTGCAGAAAATTCCTGATTCTTCTCCCATGGTCAAAGAATTTCTGAAAGCTTCCTCCTTAGAGTTAGTTTATTTTCACTTCCTAGGATCTGTCTTTTTACTTTTCATTATTCTTTCAATTTTTTTGATAAAAATTTCACATATTGCCTTGGTGCCTATCTATTAAGTCAATACTTGTACTTTTCTCAAGTGAAGAAGCAAAAATTAGAAAAAATTAAAACTTAAAGCTGTCCTTGCTTTGAATGCTGGGGTCAGTCCTCAATTCACAGAGGCCACTGTAAAGACTTTTCTATCCCAGACAACTGATCTGTACACTGACATCTATTTCTACTGCAATTCTAGTTCTTAATTTCAAAACTAATAGGAATCTTCTACAGACTTTTTCTCTCTACTCTGTACTACTTGATTTGCCTACAATAATAATTTTATTCTTTTCCAGTAAATACTTTCAGAATCAGGGCCCTCCTCTGAAGTGCAAAGCTAGATGTACCTGCTACAAGCTATTCCCCCTTATAAATTATTCTTCCTTCACTACTAAGACCCCTAAATTCTATTCACTCTATAGAATATACCCAGTGGCTGAAACAACACTTCAAATGAACATTAAGGATGAATGTATTAATCACATGAAATAATGCATTTCTGTATCAAGTTCAAGTTTAGTTATTTCTTAAAATATAGGGGAAAAAATAGTTTACTGATCTGCAATAAGTGCAGCCCTGTTCAGGGATTCCATAAAGGATGGGCTCATGTTCCATTTAATTATCCCTCAGCAGTGTTCTTTCATTCATTATCATGTAGCAACAAACTAGAGTTTATTGAAAATAGATAATGTCAGCCAAGGTGGATCTGCAGAGCTTTGTGCAGTAGTCAAGAGTGTGTCTGCATTATTTTTGTTTTCCACATGAAGCCCCAGTAATGCACTGGGGATTAGGAATGAGGGGGACGTGCCCTTCCGGCTCTCAGTCCTCTTCACACCGGTTCCTGCACCTATTACCTGTTACCTGTACTGTAAATACAGTACATCATCACCTTAGTAAATCACTGTACAATACAGTGCATCATCACCTCTCTCAAATTTTTTATTTCTTCACTGTTCTCAGGCACCTGGACCTTAAACAAGAACAACTATATAATAAGCCTCTAATACATAATTGTGCCACTCCTGCCTGCACCCACAGATGCCTTCTGTCCCTTGTAATTTTCTCAGGGTATTTCTGCCCTATCCATTACTATATTCTGCATACGATGTACAGCCCTCCCTTGCCCACTCTTCCCCAAGCTGTTCTTTTTCCTTGTTTGTGTGTGAAATAGGATTCATGGCCGCTGCTGGTGCATCATGGACTACTTTGGTGATCTAGATCTCACTCATGTTCATAGACAACATAAGAAATCCCATCTCTACAACTGAATGAGAAAAGGCCACTAACAAGTGATATTTAGGTCCTTACAGATGGCTGTAAATTTCCAGGGCGCAGAGGAATATTTACTATTGTTAGTGTGTTGTGAGATATTTAAAAAACTCAGTGTTTAGCTTTATCCTTAGGTGCTCACACCTCTAAATGTCCTTTGCTAGGTAATAGAAAAAACTGTGCCGTCCAGGTTCCAGTTCCACACGAATCTCCATAGTACAGAAAGCAAGCACTCAGACTGGATTTAGGAGAGAGGACGAAGTAATAATGTTTTAGAATTGTTACACAGAGTGTAACAAGTAAGCCCTCATTTTCTATATGCCATGAAAACATATTTCTGTAATATAACAAAAGAAAAGTAGTTCTCACAAACAGTTATTTTTACACTTTTCACAAACTAGAAGCGGTTTTATATTTTAATGCTATCAGATCCATCATTAGTTTCAGAATCTATTAGTCAGTGGAAATAATCACAAAGTTTTTTCATCTCCAGTGTTCAATTTTATTAGTGAGTACTTTTGTAATAAAAATAAAGTAATATGTTAATTGCTAATAAATCTCAGGTGTTTACACCATGCCACACCATACAACTCTATTAAGCTGATTCTGACAGAATACAGTCTTTAAAGCATAAAGTGTGCCATAAATCACCTGTAATTTATAATGTAATACTATAGTAGTTATTAGAAGTTGACCATGCAAGGTAAAGAAGCCCCAGTTTTATCTGAAGTCGTTGCTCATGTAGAAGCTTGGGAAGAAGTGCCTCCTATGGTTGGGAATCTTTCATACTTGATTTCTGTTGAAGATCTGGAAGTGATAAAGCAGGCAGTGCAGGTACTTATCAAAGGAAGCTTTGCATTCTATAATATTTAGTAAGAGAACAGCATGATCCCTTATTGGTTCTAACCTCTAAAATTAGCAAGGATTACTATATTAGACAACACCAAAATTGGTATTTAGCAGTTATGGTAATGCTTCAAATTTAGTGAGAAGTTTCAATATTTAAAGGGAGCCAAGTCTATCTGCCTGACATACCTGTATAGTGGGGTAATCCCACTGTTTGGTCCAGGAGTGGCTGCAGCCAGGAGGAATGATGGGCTCACCTCACCATTCATGTGTTGACTACATCTGAAGACAAGCCCCGGATCACCCATCCTCCAGAGATAAACTTTTGCAAGCCTTCATGGAAGGGGATGTGTCAGAATAGGAGAGAAGGGATGGAGGACGACATTTGACACTAATGATATTCAGGCTGCCCTATCAGGAAGATCTATAGAAGACTTGAATATATGGAATCTCCAGTGTAGCCTCAGCATGATATCTTCTGTAGGGAGCCTTACTGACAGTCTCTGACAACTGCATCTGAAGTAAAACTTATAAGAATTGTTCAGTAGGTAGCTATTGGAAGAAAAAACCCCAAACAAACACTGACACACTCTCAAGGATACAAGAGATATGTTGGAATAAGAGAACACAAAAGGCACGCTGTTGGAAAAGATTATACTGCTAGAACCAAAGATAATAGTGGTGCCCTATGAACACAAAGACATAGTAGTTCCTCTCTGTCAGCTGAAGAGATTTGATAAAACCCTAGAACTGATGTCATGCTGTCATCCTATTGATTACAGAGAAGCTCATGCTGGTTCATCTTTTCAAGGCACATTGACTTGAGCACAACATTGTCCTAATTTGGCTGTTGGTTTGCTGACGAGACCTCAAGGAAGGTCTTAGTGGAAAACAGGCAGAACATGAGTATGTGTGCAGGTGCTTCAACATACAAAGAAACCCCTGCTATTCCCTTGGTAGAAACCATCCCTCCCTAGAATAACTTTACTCATTTTCATAATTTAAGACCATCTAAATGTAATTAAAAAGTCCAAATTAATGAGTAGCAACCAACAATGAGAAATTTTTCTTTTACTGTGTGTACTCAACAGAAGAGGAAGGCAGAGAAATATGATGCTACGCTAAAAGGAAGTCAGAGAGCTCACTGCAGTAATATGTCACTGGCAGTAATTGTGCCATAAAATGAAAGTGTTTATTTTTAGTTCGATTCTTTTCTTAAAATAAATCCTGTTGGGGGAATTTACCTACAAAAGGTATTATTATATGTGTGCAGCAAATTTTTCTAATTATGTAGCTACTTGTGGGAAAACTAGCTACTATTGAAATGTAATATGTCTGTAAAAAAAAGATTTATGTTATTTTCCTAAAATATACATCATTGCTGATATTTTAATTCTGTAATTCCGTCTTAGACTTCTAATTTCAATACTGTTTCTATATTTCAAAATAAAATTGCTATGATATTTCTGAAAACAACAATAATAAATATATTTGGTGATCACACAAAACAGGTCTACATATTCTGAGCAGAGTGGTAATACATGAGCTGCTGCATAAAATAGATATGGAAATAATATGAAAATTGCCTGTCTGGATAATACTGACAAAATACAGATTTTGACTGTGGAGAAATTGTTCCCCACAGGGGAGATGAGGAATAGCTTTTTAGTTTAGAAACTGAGTGAAGGTATCAGGTACTGTGCAGATGGTTTTGCTAAACCCTTAAAACAGACAAAGAGGTCTTCAGGCTCTGGCTGCCAGATTTTTTTCCATGTAAAGGGCAAACTATCTTTCTAAGCTGGAAAACATAAAAGGAAGCTCTTTGAGAGCAAAATTCTCCATGGGCAATAACAGAGAACTTCTGAGCCTAGGCAGTAATTAACAAGCCCCACTGCCTGCTTCTGCAATAGGAGGTTTCATTGCCTGCACATCACTGAACTGTCTGGATCTGCAAATTATGCTCAACCTGAGACCTCCAAAATAACTTTAATGTGATCTTGCAAAACACTGAAGTGATTAAATTCTATTTCCATGAAGTAATGGCAAGTATAAACCAATGCTCTTTTTTTAAAGAAAAAAGAAAAATTTCTGAGCTTTTGAAATCTACATGAAGTGCAAAAAAACCCCCAAAACCCATCCACCAGAAAATAGAAGTTGGAAAAGAGAATCATCATTTTCCCTAACTCATGTACTCATAAAACCCAAAATGTTATTCTGAAGCATTAAATCACTGCTTTCAGTGTGTGTTTTATCGCCTTTGGTATCCTGCATACATGCATTCCATCATTCTATTTAGTAAACAACTTGGGTTTTATTCAAGAAAGCAGGATATTACCGCCTTCTTTACATTCTGTGGGAGTCCTTTCCTGTTGCCTTAGACTTATTTACTTAACTGGAGAATAGTCTATACATGTTTTTAGAAACGTATATAAACCTTAAAAATTTAAGATATATACATACATACATACATATACATATACATAGACATATATATATATACACACATATGGATGTACCTTAAATTTTTTAACTTATTAGATTGCTCAGTACACGTAGGCAGCTGTTCAAGCTCTCCCAAGGTACACTCTCTCCTTCTAAACTTCACACCCTTTTCCTGCATCTTCTGAACAAAAACAGCTTAAGGGGAGAGCAGTCAGGGCAATGAGAAACCAGAAGGAGATGCAGGCCAAGGCAGATAACAATGCAAATCATGCAGGATGTGGGGTGATGAGAGAAAACTTCTGCTGCAGGTGTTGGCAAAGTCCCCACGAATCTAAAGCTCTATCCAAATATTCATTACCTATATTAAGCAATGTCCAGGTCAGAGTTTTGTATAACACTTTTTGCAGCTTTCCCAGTTCCGCTATGAATAAATACATCCTCATCTTTTGCTGAACTACTTGTGTATCCTTGTCTGGAGTTGAATTTATGTTTCTGTGTAAATCACTACAAAGAAGCAGAAATTATATATCCAAATTTGTGATCTTCTGTTTATAAATAACAGATTTGATCTTAGAGAACATGCAGTAAGCCATTACCTCCCCTTCTGCATGTAAACATGGATAGAGTAGAATTTTGATTTTGTGGAACTAACATAACCTTGCAGATGTTGCAAGTTAGCAAATGGCAGCAGACTTGTAAATGGCTAAGAGAGGCCTCAAAGTTTTTGTCAGCTCAAATTACCTCTGTACTTCTGGGATCTGAGTGATAAAGCTGCATTATTTCTAAACTTGAGGGTAATAAATTAATTTGATTGTCCTGCACTTCCTAATGCTTGCTCATCTACCAAATGAAAAAAATACAGTAATTAATATTCCCTGCCTGTGAAACAGCTCTTTGGCTGTGAGAGGGTTATGGAAATGAGAAGGCAGATGAATCACAGCACATGGAGCTGGTGTCTGAGGATTTGAAAGTCTCTCTGGAACCATATGATAGCACGGAAGTGGCTTGGAGGAGCTGTGGATGAAAAACCTTTTCTCAGAAAAGTATGTGGCTGAAATAAAATAAAATGTGATAATCCTGACTGGATTACTTATTTTGTACAAATACCACTAATCCTTTTTGCATTTTAATCAAACAATAGGTTCTATATTTGATACAAATTTGTACAGTTCATGTCACAATGTATGGTGCATACCAAAGATGAGAGCTACAGATGCTAGACAAAATAATAAAATAAAATACCATAAACAAAAAATAAAAAAACCCCATTAAAATAAAAAAAAATGCTTTCTGTAAAAATAGAATAAACAGAGCCTTTATTTAAGTTTTTCTTTTGAACATTTTTTGTTCTGTCAAGGCAGTGCATTTCAGACATTCCTGAAGTTAAGACAACTATCCTGAAATATTACTAGGAAACATCAGTCCCAATATTACATATATTGTCACCCGTACTGAATTTTAACATATAAATTAGTGTAAATATTATGTTAACATCAATGAACATGTTGCACTAAATTCTGTGGCTAGAAAAGTCTTTGGGGAGAAGGGAATGAGATTTGTAATCATTGTAATCACTCATCATTCAGATTATGAGTGTTTTTTCCTAAATTGCATAATTTTTGGTGGAGCTATATCCTGCTGAACATTTGTCTTTGGTTTTAAATTTATTCACATCCCCAGATTCCATCAATATTTCTGCCTTCTGTGGAGTTTTTTTTGGTTGATTGTTTTTTCCCTTACTCCATAGCTAAATTTAATATAAAAATTTTCCAATGATTTTCATATGATGTTTTTTCAGAATGAATCTAATTTTAGTGTTGCTTAAAATGCTAGTTGTTGGAAAAATATGCTAAATATTTAACATATGAAGCAGAATGAAGATGAGTGAAAAAGTTCTTCACTGTGTGAAATGAGTGAAATGTCTTTCACTGGGCATAAGGCATGTTTTAAATTACAAAAAAAATATCAAGTAAGAGACTGTGAAACTGTGACTCTATTACCTTTATTAAAGTACAGCCTTTATCTACAGTTATATTTAATTGCATTTAATCCAATGTTATTCTACTTTGTTTTGAGAATTGTTTATAGGATATACTGAACTACATGAGATACCCTTGTGGAACAAGTGTCAATAATATCTGAAGACACATAGCAAAGAAGAAATATATATGAGGCAAGTTACTAAATTGTTTGGATGAGAAAGAATGCTAGATGCAGTCTCCCAGCTGGAAAAACTTTCTAAACACATAATTTGTTGTAGATATGAAAGGGGTTTTATTCTCCAGTGCTCTTTATTAACTGTGAGAATATTCTTTAATAGTCACAAAGAACTTGCAAACAGAGTGAGGGTCTCGCTGAACCTCTCCAGTGCCTCTTGCACCTACCACTTGCTTTAGAATGGTTGGCAGATGTAGCTGCCCTTGAGACTTCAGATACATGACATTATATTTTTATATGGGAAGCCTTGGAATTAAATTCTCTCCTTTTTACTTTCACTATGTCATATTTATATTTGAGATATTTTCCATACTTTCTTAGAAGATTAAAGTCTTCTTAAAATTTCAATTCTCTTTGAAGATAGGTTTTATTATGCAATTAAATTTCCATAAATTTCATGTGTAATGCAAAGATATTTTCTTTTATTTCTTCTTTTTCTTGTGTGTCTATGGTTCATCACTGCAGAATTTTGCAAAAAAAGAGGGACAGGTTTGAGTTTCACTATTTAAACTTTGGCTTCCCTTGCTCTTACAGACAAAAGCAAATTTTTTAAGGGTATACTGTACTGGAGAAGTACAGAACTAAGGACTGACATAGAAATAACTCAACCTGTAGTTCTAAGTGTGTCCTTGAAACTGTTTTCCACAAAAAAACAAAGAAATGTTGTATGTTCATGTCACCTGCATTTAGATACCTTGTAGGGGCACAGAGAGAAGAAAAATTATTATATATGAACTCCCATACAAAAATGTTGAAATCCACTTGAAGTGATTTTAAATGTTTTAATTTTCTTTTTAAAAGAAAACTTATTTATCCTCTTTTACCTAGCTGGCAACATCCTTCCCTCTTTATTTTTGAACTCTTACTAGGGTGAATTCTCCGAAAGAAGCAACAGGGAATGTTTACACAGCTACTATATCAGGAAAAAAAAAAGGTGTAAATTCCCAAATTTTATGTTTTATAGGCATTTTTATAAGATTTTGCTTTTTAACCACTAATGTATTATTCAGTGTTTCCCATCTACTATTCATTATTATCTTATTAAAATTTTCAGTCTTCATATTAGGGAGCAGAAACAATAAATAAAAAATGCATGTGGGAATCAGAATTTATGTCTGACTGACTAATGAATAATAATGGAAGGAAGCATCAGAAAAATCACCAAGGCCTGCTGAAGAACGTTCATTAAATTATTGCCTCTCTTCTCTGAAAATCTTCCTTCATCAAACCAAAATGGGGGTATAACTAATCTGATAACCAGAAGGGAAGAATAATGTAATAGATACTTTTTGCATTGTACAGAATATAAATAATGTAATACTACATTGCATGAGTTAACCACATAACCACATAAAAAACTTGGGAATTATTCCTAGCATTATGTCACTTATTTTTAGGGAGGCCTGTCCTTTTGAACCTTTGCATTAGCCTATCTCAGACCCCTGCAGGGGCAATATCACTCATTCCTATTATTAGTGCAGAATATCACTCAGATCTTATTGTTTATTAATCATACTCTTTCATGAGGGCAAAAGGAAATGTAATTAGTTCAATAACTCATGCAGAACATGCCAATACATTCTGTAATTATGTAATAGAATAAAATAACTGAAAAAGAGTTGCTAGCCTATTTCTAGAGTTTAAACGGCTTACCAAATAATCAATTAAATACTGTATCAGTACATTGAAGAATATACAGAATAAAATAATACTCTTTACTAAAAGTTCTTTTAGTGTAAAATGAAAGCATTTTTCTGCTTTCAAATAATAAAAGCAAGACCAACACTTGAAGATGCATGTCCAGCAAACATGCTGGAGATCTGCTCTGATAAGAGTGAATCTACCTTTTATTTACCATAAAGAATTAACCACAGTAAATTACTGTGACTTCTTCTATCCAAGTATTGCTTGCAGTCAAAAGATAGGGCTTTCAACTGGGTGGAAGAAACTTGTGAGCACAGCTATCCATTTTCCAGAACACAGACAAGAGCAGCCTCTGATTTAGGCTTTCGACCCAAGCAAAGTGTGGGATTGACATCGTTGAACCTTTTCCACTGGCATTAGAAGAGGATTATGGCAGGTGAAAATACTTATATGTAGCTAAGCAGAACACCAAGGTGTTAATGCTCAGGAACAGCACAGGAAGTAATTTGGAGAAATTTTACAATGTTTCTGTTGAAGATGATGTGCAACTAGCCCTTGGTAATTAAGTTTAGCAATATCAATTTAGATCTGCTCACAGTCACTTGATGACTACAGCTCAATGCAAACTTACTCTGTTGATATTTTCACTTGGGTGGTGGATTTGTAGATGGACTTAGGAGAGGATGTACATTTTAGAATCAATTAGCTCCCTATGCAAACAGTAAGTTGGTCAATTAACTTGCTGAATACATTTTCCTGTCTGAGACTATAATAATTTTCCTAGCTAAAAATTTTCAATAAAATCCTACATACCATTTTCATACTGTTAAATCAAGTGGGAAAAATAACATAAATCAACTGTTTATTTATATTCTGAATATCATAATAATGGTATTAGTTCTATCATGCACATGTTTGAAAAATTCTGGGCATGTTTTAAAGTTTTATTTGCATAAATTTTTCTTCATAAAAGGTTTCTAAAAAATTATGCACTTAATTTAATTAAAATTGCAGCTCCTTAATTCTTACTGAGAATTCGAGAAATAATTAAACGCCTTTACTACATTACTTCCTAATGCCTTACATAAATTATTTCTCATTAAAATGTTAAAAATTTGTACTTGGAATATTCATATGTAACATTACTGAGCTTATTGAACCAGATTTGAAATATTTCACTGTGTTACAAAATTCTCTTGACAGAATATTTTGCTTTTAATTATAGCTATTTTTCTTGTAAATGTCCTATTGTCACCCATTTTAGAAAAAAATAAGCCGCACAATGATGGAAAGATGACAGGAAATATCAATATCAACTTTAACCCCCAAATATTACAGGCAGAAAAATTAATATTAACAAAAGAAAATGTGTAGCTAATTTTTTTTCATCTCCTGTATATAGCAATTAGGAAATACACCAAATGGTCTAATCACTGTCAAGAACCCAGTCATTTGAACACTTTCATATTTTCTTTCTTTTCTGATAATACCACTTATCTGAAGATCATAGATAAAGCTCTAAACAAGAATTCTCTTGTAATCTGAAGTTGCTATGCAATTTAGCATGCCCTAAGAAGAACTGAACTTCAGAGAGTTATGGATTGAGAGTGGAAGTAACAGAACAGGGCCGAGATTCATTTGGAGCCCAGGAAAAAAAATCCTAAAAGTAAAGAAACTGAAAATCTTAATTTCAAGTTTGTTGAGAGTGAAGTATAGGTCTAGTCTTTTTTCCATTCTTCAGTGGTTCAAACAAAGTTTTACTTACTTTTACTTTCAGAGCTTTACTTTTCTAAGCTCTGCTTTTGGAGTTATGTATCTGGTTTGACATCTACCTATGATAATTTTATACTTTTGCCAGGGATTAAATATAAAAGCAAAAAATTCAACATGTTTTCTGCATCTTTGGGGTTTTGCTATGATGATCTTCAGTGCTTTTCTTTTGAATTACTCTAGTAAAATGGGGTATGTGGATGTTGATCACAGGAACTGGGGAAACATGCCATTATCACGGGCTTCCCAGAATCCTGTCTGAAAATTATCATGCTCTCCAAGCAACTACGCATTGTTAGTGATTTTGAATATGGGATGTTAAAAGCATAGCAGTGGAGGAGTGAGAGAGCAGGAAGAAACCATTTTATGTTGGAAAGGCATTCTATATAATCACAGAATGTTTTGCTTTGGAAAGGACCTTAAAGGTCATCTAGTTCCATTAAAGCATGATGGTTGGTTTTTTTTAAATTCAGGATAAAATTTTTAACAAAAGATGTTTTCTTTTCCTCTTAGCTGTTGAGGTTATGAACTATTCTTAGCTACTGAATATCCATTTATTTTAATCTTAGATAGTTAGATACTCCTGAGTTACTTTTATATATCATTAAAATATGTAATGTTCTGACATTAATTTATAACCAAGAAAGAAGATCAGGAGAAATGCAGCATGAGTAGCCAGCACCATCTTAGAAAATTTTCCTGAGGCAGAGGAAGGGGAAATGTTAACAGAGTTTTCTTTCCCATCTTCCCTTTTCTAGAGGGAAATCAGCTGCCTCAGATGGAGGAAATAAAAAAACCCCTCAGGGGACAGTATTTAATTTTTGTACTTCTCCTTTCATCGTACACAGTTGATTAAATTATGATAACCTGGAGATGAGAAGGTTGCACGGAGAGCAATTCCAGTACCTCAAGGGAGCCCACAGGGAAGCCGGAAAGGGATTCTTTTGTCAGAAACTGTAGTGATAGGACAAGGAGTAATGGATACAAACTGAAAGACGGGAAATTTAGGTTGGATATTAGGAAGAAATTCTTTACTGTGAGAGTCGTGATACACTAGATCATCTTCCCCAGGGTGGTTGTGGATGCCCCAACCCTGGTAGTGTTCAAGGCCAGGCTGGATAAAGCCTTGAGCAACATGGTCAATTGGAAGTGTCCCTGCCCATGATAGGAAGACTATCATGAGATACATCATCGAGAATATCATTGAGACTACATCATCTTTAAGGTCCCTTCTAACCCTTAACATTGATTCTATGATTCTGTATCTGAAGTGTAACTGTTCACTGCTATTTTGATACAGGTATTTATCAGCTGAATTTAGAGCTTAGGTTACAATTCAACCTCCTAAAGGACTTTCCTGAAGGTGACAAAGATTATTATGGTGTAGATGGATGTAGACAGTCTGAAGGAAAGTATCTTTGGTAGAATTAAGTTTTTCACTCTGACTAATTTGCCTCTTCTATAGAACATATCTTTATCAGAAAAGTTGCAGATGAGAACACAGTATTAATTTTAATACTGCTCAAAAGTGAAAGATAACCATATCAAGCTATTATGGATATTGATTTTATTAAATATATTAAATAAAGAAGAATCCACACAACCTCAGTCAGCCTACATTTAATCTCTGGGAAGATTGTGGAGCACAATCTCTTACAAGCTTACTCTACACACCTGAGGGACAAGAAAGTGAAATGGAACAGGCAAAGTGTTTACTGAGGACAAATCAAGTCTGACTCACATAACTATGCATCTGGCTCTGTGGGGAAAGAAAGAGCAGTGGATGTTGCATGCCTTGGCTTTAGCAGTTGGCTTCAGTCTCCTTATCACCAAATTAGCGAGACAATGGCTGGATAAGTGGAAGTTAGAAGTGGTTTGGAAAACAGACTTGACAGCTGGCCTTGGTCACTGTTGCTATCACTGTTATCACAAAGTTTAGCCAACATCCAGAAAACAGGAGAAACCCTCAGTCAGAAATCAGTACTGAGACTTATACTGTTTAAGTTTTCATTAAAGACATTAGTGATGGGACAGTGATCATTCTCAGGAATTTTGCAGATGACAACAAACTGGGAGGCGAGGGCAGTCAGCATGCTGGAGGACAGGGCTGCTACTTAGAGGGAACAGGACAGACTGAAGAAATAGACTGGACTTGAATCAAAACAAATGGAATGGCTTGCAAACCTTGCATCTGGGCTGTGATAATTAAAGATAGAGCCAGCAGGACTAGAAGAGTGATCTTTCACTCCAGTTTGGCACCTGTAAGATCTCACCCGGAGCATTACATCATGACTGGACAACTTTAGCACAAGAAAGATGGAGTCCAGAGGAGACCTAAAAAAATCATTAGGGGTCTGGACAGAACATATGAGGAGAGGGTTGGAGAGCTGATGTACATGATCAGAGGATACAGAGAAGCTGGACCTAGTACATGAGGGTGGTTAAACAGCAGAACAGGCTGCCCAAGGATGCTGCGGAATCTCCATCCTTGGAAGTGCTTGAGACTGGACCTGAGTGTGTAACCCCAGAAGATAAGCAGCTAATGTGGATGTCTCAAACACTGATAGCTGGATGGCTGTGGAGCCAGCCAAGGATTGTTGGTAATCATAGACAAGTGCTATTGATAATAACCAAGGAGTTTTATTGTTAATATGCCATGAAAAAAACCAAGTTGCGATTGGAGAAGGGGCCCATTTGAAGGTAGGGCAGCATTTTCCGGGACAAATTTTTTGTTCTAGTTCCCAGAGCAGAATATGGTGCAAACCATGGAAGGAGTGTCACACTGAGAGATTGCTGAGCAGCAATTAGTAAGGCAGTAAAATAGATATGTGCTGCTTTCAGCATTCATATATATGTAGTTGTGTAAAGATAGTGTCCATCCAGACTATTTGAACTTCTATAAATTATATTGCAGTTTGCATGCTTGCAAAGAAAAATGACAGATCTTTTACATGAAAGCCCCCCATCTATAAGTGGGACATAATAGGTGCTAGCATGTGTGCCTTCTCTGTAAATGCTGTGTGACATGCTGATTTTCCAAGACAGATGTATATAAATATGTTTACTAAGTTTATGGAAAATAGCTGTAAACCTCATGTTTTCCTTGTTAAAAAACAGCTATTAATACTGTTTATGAAAAATGTAGGAAAGACAGAATAATAAAAATGTTATCAAAGCTGCTGGGAAACACTTGTGCAAGGGAAAGGTAGAGATAACAAATGCTGTCAGTGTTGGCAGATGGAGCTTTATTATATGCAGCAATAGGTTTGTCTTGCTTGTTTCATCAGGTGGCATTTCAATAATTTGCTACTAGGAAAAGGTTTTATTATACATCTCTTCTCCCACACATGTTCACAGTACCCAGAGCAGTCAGTATTCAGTCCACTGACTCTCTTGTTTCAGGTAGTATTTTGGAACACGGACTTTTAGACATCACCAAATGGAAAGGAAGGGACAACAATAGAAAGTATTTCCACACCAGTCGTTTTTCCTTGCTTGATCACAGCACATTGCAGAACCATTAATATGAATATAAAAAGTACTTTCAGCCTGAGAGGTTTGCCATTGATACAACTCAGCTCATAGTTGAGAGTTGCACAGCCAAAGACACTTTCAACAATTGTGATGCAAATTTTCCAAATAAGCAGCAAAAAGGAAGAAATAATAGCACAGAATAATATAGCACTGATACTGAAAAGATCTTTATATTAATTTAGTTATCATTTCTCCTGCTAGTGTAATGAAATCCCAGTAGCTATAATATGAATTCTGAATATGTATCTGAAAAAGTCCTTGTTCATATTCTAATAGAGTTCAATCACGGCGTGGGAAAAATGTGAAAAGACAGAGACCTAGAATAAACAGCACAGTACTGAAAATAACTGAAAATAACTGAAATAGACTACACTGATACTGACTAATTTTTTTTCTCTGCACAAAATTCTTGTTATGGTGAAGCTCACCATTCTCTAAGTGTTGCCTTTAGAAAGGAATTCATTCATCCTTCTGAAGCTGAAATGCTTTTTGTTTGTACAGACAAAGTGTTGGCTGTTCACATAAAGTGTATCATAACCCATATGCTAATTATATTCTTAGGTGTTTATTTGATATCTATTTAAAAACGTAATGTGAAAACTCCACTTGAAACAGGCAGATAAATACATAGTCCATAAAATAGCTTTTAAGTGTTAACTCCATATGCCAATACATTTTATAACAAAAAGTGATACATCTGCATGTGAGATGAGTTTAATGCTGAATAACTGTTTTACATCAAATATCAGCCAATATTTTCCCTATTATAAATACTTGGAAATAAACAGAACATCTATAAAAATACAAGATTGATTAATCTTACATAGATCGATCGTAAGGTATAGACCCATGTATGATATAAATGCATTGAAAAGGTAGTCAAGAACTGAGGCTTGACTTGTTCTGTCAGGGTTATTTACAGAAGCTGGGTTTCCAAACTACTTTAACTTCATTTCAGCACCTAACATAAACATTTTCTTATCTCCAGTAACCTAGCAGTAGAATATGTCTGATAAATTTGGTGGCCTTCTATGATGGGGTTACAGCATTTGTGGGTAAGGATGTCACCTTCCTGGATTTGTGCAAAACATTTGACACTGTCCTGTGTGTCATCCTTGTCTCTAAAATGGAGAGATATGGATTTGAGGAATGGATGGATAAGGAATTAACTCTATGGCTGAAGTCAATAGCTCAGTGTCTGAATGGAGACATTCCTCAGGGTCAGTGATGTTATTTAACATCTTTGTTGGCAGCATGGACAGTGGATTTTCATCCTTAGCAAGTCTACTGAGAACACCAAGCTGTGTGGTGCAGATGACACATTGGAGGGAAGAGATACCATCCAGAGGGACACTGACAGACTGGAAAGGTGAGCCCATGGAAACTTCACAAAGTTCAATAAGGCCAAGCGCAAATTCTGCACCTGAGTCACAACAACCCCAAACACAAATACAGGCTTGGTAGTGAATGGATTGAGAGCAGCTCTGAGGAGAATGAATTGAGGATGTTGGTTGAGGAAAAGCTCAACAAAAGCCAGAAATGCATCCTCACAGCCCACAAAGACATCTGTATCCTGGGCTGCATCAAGAGTAGTGTGACCAGCAGATGAAAGGAGGTGATTCTTTCCCTCTACTCTGCCCTCCTGAGACCTCACCTGGAGTGCTGTATCCAGCCCCCATCACAAGAAAGACATGGATGCATTGGAACAAGTCCATGGGAGGGCCACAATGATCAGAGGACTGGAACATCTTACTGTGGAGACAGTAGAGATTGTTCAGTCTGGTTAAAACCAGGCTCCTGTGAAAGCTTATGGCACCCTCTGGCACCTAAAAAGGTTTACAAGAGAGATGCAGAGGGACTTTTTACAAGTGCTTGTAGTAGCAGGACTTAGTAGGCTTTAAAACAAAAGAGCCCCTTAGCTTTAGATTAGATATTAGAAAGATATTATTTATGGTGAGTGTGGGATTAGATCTAGGTGATCTTTTATGTTACAACACAAATTGTTCTATGATTGTATTGTTCTATGACAAGAATGGTTGAATTTTGCTTTCTGAAGAATAAAGACTTGATCTAGGCTATTCCTAATGAGGAATGGGAGGAAAAGGGAACAGATAGAATGAGAAATGGAAAAGCATCTCAGCAAAAACCCTGGAGAGGCAAATTTACAAGTGATTCTTATAGCAGGGGAATGAGAATTCCTGCTGCTACTGGGAGCAATGGTCCCTACATCTGTCCCTACATCTGGACAGCCCCATTATGCCTTTTTTTTTTTTTCTTTTTAGATACATAGCACATGAAAAAGCCCCCAACCACTATAGAAGAGGCTGTTCTGTCTCCATTCTGGTGAGACCCACCTGTAGCAGTGAAACCAGTTCTGGGCTCCCCAGCACAGGATGGACATTGACCTGTTGGAATGAGTCCAGAGACAGACAAACAAGATGGTTAAAGGGATGGAGCACCTATTCTGTGAGGAAAAGTTAAGAGAAAAGTTTGTTCTGCTGGGAAAAGAGAATGCTGATGGGTGACCTTACTGCAGATTTCCAATAGCTGAAGGATGCCTACGAGAAAGACAAAGAGGGACTTTTTACAAGAGCAGGTAGTGACAGGACAAGGGGGAATAGCTCTAAACAAAAAGAAGATAGGGTTAGATTGGATATTAGGAAAAACTTTATTGTGAGCATAGTGAGGCACTGCAACATGTTGCCCAGAGAAGTTGTGGCTGTCCCTTCCCTGAAGCAAGGCCAGGTTGGATGGAGCTGTAACCAACCTGGTCTAGAGGAAAGTGTCCCTGCCCATGCCAGAGGGATTGGAACTGGATGATCTTTAAGGTCCCTTCCAGTCCAAACCATTCTATGATTACACTTGTTGTAGTCTGTGTATATAACTATTTACACAATATTTATCTAGTTGAGTATAAAAAACATTTCTCTCACACTGGAGTAGCCAGTAGAGTAATAAAATTATTTTTAAACTCTTTCAGTGGAGAAACTTCAACTTGACATCTGCATCAGTAGACAGCAGAGAGCTGAGGAAAAGTGTGTATGAATGGGTTTTTTCTGTCCTGTGTTTTATTATGTCCTCAGTTACTGAACAAGCTATTCTGTGGCAGCCTCAGGAAGGAAAAGATGTATTTAGCTGGATCTCAAACTTAGTACCTGTGTGCAGGTTATGATTCTTATTTAGGGTTCTCAGTTAATTCACGGGATTTCTTTTTTTTTCCTTAATTTCATCCACAACAGACAACCTGAAAACTGGTGTATGAAATTAATCTACAATGGTCACATCACACTGCACAAGTGTAGTTTGTACAGGGGAACTGATATTAAACAGCCAGTTTCAAATCAGAGCTAATGTCTTTCAAGTATCTTGGCACTCATACTTTTCTATCTCTGCATGAAAAACTTATTTTGGTACATTGCTTGCCTTTTAGAGTTATAAAACATATTGTCACTCGCAGTGGACTGTTGGCCTGCAGGATGACTCTCCATTCCAAACTGATCAGGCACAGTCTGCAGAAAAATATTTGGGGTTCGATGTCCCAGAGTTTAAATTTGCACTTTGTAAAACTGAATTTCATACCACTTCTATTGACCCAAGTCCAATTCTAAACATCATTCTTCTACTTTGTAGTATTCAGAGCTCTTTCCTTCATGCTAGTGACATTCATGAATATACTCCCAATATACTGGATAAAGACGCTGATCAAAATTTTGAATTAAGATACTGATCCCAAACCCAGTCTTTAGTTATTAAAATAGCATTATTCCCTGCTAATGATTCAATTTTTAAAGTTCTCCATTGCCAAAATCCCCTTCAAGCTCCCCTTGTAGCTTTACCTAATTCTGTCTTCTCCAGCTTAATAGATGCATCTCCTTCACTGGTATATTAAATGCTTAAGTTCAACAAGATTAAATTTGTGAATTTTCTCTGTTTAGAAAACTGTCAGTGAAAAAAAATCTCTTAGGTTAGTTTCAATATTTGCTAAACTGCTACTGTATTAATTATAGTTATTATATTATTATTATATTATTATTATTATATTATTATGTGATACGATATACTTTTCTATTATATGCCATTTTTCTTTTAGGACAATTACAGATATTTCCTCCTTACTGATATGCAGGAATGATTAATATTCCATCCCATTCTCATATGCATACATTACTTTGCTATATTTCAGTCTGATTGAACCCTTCTTCTCCAAAAAGGATTATTGAAAATCCTAATTAAAGGATCCACCATTTCAAAATTGCTTTTTTTAAAAAGAAGTCTAAAAGGAATATAGAATTCTAGAATTCTAGATAGATAGAAAGTATTCTATTCAGTCTCCTTAGTCCTCAGAGGGTCATGTTTTTCCCCTCAGTTGAAGTTTTTCCCAATTTTATGTGCTTGTTTTTGTATCACAGTGTATAAGTCTGAAATAAACAACTTGCCTAATTAAAGACCAGCATTAAAATCACCCTTAATCTTATTCTTTCTTCAAACCAACTGGTTTCTTTCTTCTTTACTCTGTTTTTATATACCACCAACTTAAAAAATCTCCAATGATATTTTTAAATGTCTGCTGCTAATCTAACTCAACTAAAGTCCAGGATTTCTTGTTTCATCTCAACACTTAATGACTTTTAAAGCATGTTTGATTTTTTGTAATCAGCAAAGACTTTCATAGTCCTTGAAATCAACTTCTGTCACAACTCTCCCATTTCTTAAGCAGCATTAAGGACTATATACACTGATTTTTCTTTACAAGTCACAGTAAAACTGTATACATTAAAACTATATACTTTAGTGAGAAAAAAAATCAAACACATTTTGGTACCCACTGTAGTGGTCTGCCTGAACATTTTTGGCACCTAGGCAAATTTGGCATTTTATACAAAAACATTATCATTATTAGTATAAAGAATTCCAAATATTTACATAGATACTTTAATTTTAAAGCCATCACTGATGCCTCTGACATAAACAATGAAAACATTTAAGAGATTGCTTTTGCTAGGCAAAGTCTGTTGATTGTTGGCAGACATTTGCTCTCTACATTTGGTTTAGAAGAAATGCCCACAGCATTTCCTTACATGTTTTCATTCCATAAGCATGAGCTGTCCTTCAGTTCTTTTTACAACACATGCACAAAGTTCAGATTATTTTGGAGGAGAAAAAACACATTGGGTTTCTCTTGCAAATGAAGAAAATGGCTCTGTTCAGGGCTGCCTGTGGGTCTCTGCTTTAGGCTGCAGTTTATAAAGCAGTGGTCAGGAAATCAGCAGCTGGCTGGATAGATAAAATAACAATTGAAATTTGGAAACAATTTCTAACACAAATGGGAAAGTAATGAAAGATAGTGGGATCAAATCTTTTTCTATCAGCATGCAGCTATTTAGCGTCCCTCTTTCAGCCCAGTAGAAGTATTGCTGAGTAACCAACTGAATTACTAGCCTACTATATGTACCTAGAAGAAATTAGCTATAAAGCCCCCAGAAGAATGGAAATTATTTAGTGTCTGAGAAGGGACTCTGGTTACCTAAATCTTTGTCCTGTCATATTTAAAGTAAGGGTTTTTCTTGTTTTTAAATTTGCTATAGATATTTTTTTTTGGTAATATGTTCACATCTGTTAGCTCCAGTTGCTAATTTTGCATCTAGTTTTTCTCAATTTTCTCAATATAAGTGTTAATTTTAAGATTATCATGATCTTCATTTACATCATGTTGCTAATGTGGAGTTATGGTTTGAAAAAAGCCCACTAGTAATAAGTGAGGAAACTCAGCCAGCAAGCCACTCTAAACATAGACATAATCTTCTGATAAATAAAGGTCTAATTAAAGCTGATGGCACATTAGGGGTGATCACTTTTCTGTTCTTTATTTCTTTTTTTCCATTTTTAAAAGGATAAGAAAGCTGCTTTTTGGCTTATATCCAAAACACAGTTCATTTGCAATGATCCTTAAAAGTGTAAGTCAGGGTTTAGTCTAAGATGAATAAGAAAGAATGTACAAGAGAATAAAAATGCCAAAGTGGCTTCATGAAAACATAACTCCCTTATAAGCAGAACAATGAAGTATGAGATACAACGTATTAATTAGCTATAATTAAACATTTAAAGTACTCTTAATCTGCTTTATTATAAAATAAAAGGTAATGAAGGGAAAGAGGAACTCTGATGTCTGTTTTAGTGTCTGCTGGACTCAATTCAGAAGTTGTCTTTCTCAGCTCACCTTCTGCTTTGCTACTCACAACTGCTTTCCACATGGACATTATTATTCATTTTGGATCTGCATGCTGGAAAGCAGTCTGGGTTTATTCCTTGTCACCCATCAATAACAGGTATTTGGAGTTTGGCGGACAGTTCTGAGAAAGTTAATTTCTTGCTTGCTTATCCAGTAAGCATATGTAGCAAACCTCCTAGCCAGCAGCACCGCAATCTCTTCCAAAGCAATTGTGTTCAGGTAATGGGTAGTTAGGGAGATAATGCCAATTTTGTAACTCTATTTCGAAGGTTCCTGAGGCAATTAAGAAAGTTTATGCAATATAGCTCTTATTCACCTCCATCACAACCAGTCACAAGAGGAAGTTTAGAATGACTTGGCTCTATATGTTATGTATTTTACAATCCTTCTCTGAATATTAATGTGATTCTAAGTTAAGAAAATTATGGAATAAATTGTAAAATAACCTTACCAGTCCAAACTAAACCCTTTGGAACTATATGGAACTTTCCTTTTTCATCTTGCAGTTGTCTTTCTCTAAATGATGAATTAATATTAGGGATAGGAATATTATGGCTGCTAGTCCTAATTAAGCCCTAATTTTATGTCCAAGTTTCAACCAAGATAAGATGCTTCTAAGAGAAGTGCAAGAACCATTAATGTGAGTAAGCCCTGAATGATCTGCTCACTGGAAAAGACCTCTAGCCCTAAAGATCTAAAACATTTTTTGATATTTTTTCATATTCTTTGTCACTTTTCCTGGATAAGAGGACTGAAAAAAATGGGGTGACTTATGTGCGTATTTCCATATTCCACTCCTGAGTGTAGTCTTCTCTCTTCCTACTCTGCCATCACACAGAGGAGGAAGAAGCCTGGTGATTATCTTGTGTAAATAGAAGCTGGTTGTATTTTCTAGGGCAATAAGAAAACTCCTGCAAGTATCTTAATGTAAATGAGCCTATTGTATGCAAAGTAAGACCTCTGGAGTACTGATGTGCGCTTGTGGAAGATCTCAGACCCTGGAACAGTCACGTATAGCATGGCATGCTGAATTCATGCAAGTTAAAACAGTTTTCTTTGAAGAAATACAGAAATTACCTTAAAGGACAGGGTAAAAGATACTGCATCTATAAAATCTACTTTGATAGGATGACAGAATTAGTGCTGGTGTTCTGAGTTTATTGTTTATCCATCCCCCAATTGACTCCTTGCTGTGCTGTTTCCCAGGGATCTCTGTCATCAACATCTCTTTTTATTATTGTGGGAGTCAGCACAGTAAGCTCCAAATGTGCTACACCTGCTGTGTACACACAGGAGAACACTGATGAGCATCGGACTTCCTCTGATGCTGGAAGAAAACAACAGTCCCTCCTGACAGAAAATTTAGGTGGTAGTAACTTACCCTGCTTGCTAACTGTCTCCTACAGGATCATTTTTAAACAATGGGTAGTATTATTTATATGTTTGGTTTTGCCCACATTTTTTAGAAGAGAAGAAGTTAAGAAAATATGAAGAGGCTGGAACACCAATTTGTTCAGCCTTGGCTGAGGTTCATTTAAGCATAGATGTCTCACTGAAAGGGAAAACTAGGATTTTTCATTTTAAAGTGAGAAAATGTGAAAAAAACTTGCTACGGTGACTTAGCTGATTGGATCAAAAATGTAATAACAAACTTCATTTATAAAATTGAGTTTTAGTAATATGATTTAGTCATTAGTAGAACTATTTTTTAAAATATCACATTAAAAAGAGAATTGAAATAGTCTTTTCAAAAGTTTCAACCTTATGTGAAAAAGTGACTTTTAAGGAAATATAATTTTTACATACTTCCTGGAAAATGTTGCTTTCCACAAATCAGGGGAAAGCATTAAATCAAAACAGTTTTCCAGAGAGGCTAGTTTTATGAAAGAGGGAGAAAAAAAAAATCTGTTGTGTTTTACCATACCAGGTTGTATTTTTTGGTTTATTTTGCTGTCTTTTTATTTATATCTGGTGCTAGCAAGACATGATCAGTACACTTGTTATTTTACTGCTTGAACTTTTCTATGTCCCAATGTATTTCCAATTTCATTCTTCCCCAAAGCACTCTATATTAGTTTCCTGGGATCACACACACACAGGCACACACACCCCTATCTATTGATACAGATATTTGCAGATAAGTGGTGTTCCTTAGAGGTTGGTATTGGTACCAAAACTGTTTAACCTCTTTATTGGTGATGCAGGCAGTGGGACTGAGTGCACCCTCAGCAATTTTTCCAGTGACACCAAACTGAGTGGTGCAGTCAGCAGTTCCCCATCGTAGGGGAGGGATGCCATCCAAATAAACATTGAGAGGCTTGAACTTCTAGCAGCTTCCAATACCTAAAGGGGGCCTAAAATAAAGCTGGAGAGGGTTTTCTTAGAAGTTCATGTAGACCAAGAGGGAATGGATTTAAATTGAAAGAGAATAGGTTTATATTAGATATTAGGAAGAAATTCTTTACCTGGAGGGTGCTGAGGTGCTGGAACAGGTTGCTTAGAGAAGCTGTGGGTACCACATCCCTGAAAATTTCAAGGCCATGTTGGATAGGGCTTTGAGCCCTAGGTGGAAGCTGTCCCTGCCCGTGGGAGCAGAGTTAGAACTCAACAATCTATAAAGTCCCTACCTACCCAAACCATTATATATAATATACCATGGTTAATATATCATAATCTGTGGTATAGATCTATAACAGTTCCTATTTTATTCTTTGCTCTTTAGGTTTCATGTATTTTAAAAATATCAGTGAAAGAAGAAATTAGTAAGCAATATTCAGTGAAATAATGTGAATAACAATGACATAATAATGTAAAAAATTCATTGAAAACAATTAATAATGTCTATTTAGAAATACTAATGCACTTAGTAATGTAGTACACAACACAATAAACTTATTAGGGTCACCCAAATTTTATTGTAAAAAACCAGATCCAGGTCTCCATGAACCATCCACATGATGCTGTCTAATTGTAGTCACTTTCCTTGGAAAATTCACCTATTTGCATATACTGGACATCCTTGCCAATATCTAAAATATCTCCCTGTACTAGTCTGTATTTGTACTTACCTATGATGCACCTACAGAAAGACCAAGTTTAAGATCGATTCTGCAGTCATGTTTGAAACTTGTCAGGCTGACAGCTTTCATGCTTTTTAACTTATAGGTATTCTACACAGTGCAGAAAATAAAAATATGGTTGCAGTATGCATGGAGGAATAAATGATTGCTGAGTCCATTGCAGATGTTCTCCTCAGAAAAGATCTAAATTAAGCCATAGTCAATATTATGTATTCTTTATGTTTTTGGTGGTCTTCCTGGGTAGTTCTGCTGCTTGTAAATATCTTCCAAATTTGTCTCACTCTGCTGCTAAAGCTCTTACAAAAAAAGCAGATTTCTGCAGCAGAGATAATATCATTTAGAACTGACTTCTTATTCTCTGAATTGAATAGATAGGATTTTCCACTCTTTAATCCTTTAAAAGAATACATTTTGAGGGGCTAATACAATACATAATCTCAAGAAGCAACTGGAATGAGCAGCTAAAGGTTGTCTCTTAACTCTCTTAACTCCAGGCGAAATTCACTATTTTAGAACTTTGGTGTAGGGTCTTTTATATACTCTCTGTCGGTTAATGGAACTCTCACTTGTCTCTTCAATAGGGTTTAATATGAAATATTTGAAATTTAAAAAAGGGAACATTTGAAATATCCTCTTAATAACAAGGACCTATTGTAATTCTGCTAAATCTTTATATATATATATATATATATATATATATATATATATATATATATATATGTATATATTCCAACTGCAACAGTAAAATGACCTGTCAGAGTAGCAGCACCTGAGGGAGTAAAGGGCAGCAATCAGAACTTCAGTTCATTATGTTTTCCAGTGACTCCCAGAATAACAGACTCTCCCTATATAATAGGTGTGAAGAAAATGAAACCAAACCAACAGGGAAAATGATTTGTCCTGACCTTTTTTCATTAGAAAGTGATGGTTCTATTCCTTGGCCTGTCCCTTTCTAACGTCTTTCAAAGGGAAGTTTTTTGCTAGATCCTTTGCCTTGCATGACATAAAAGAAATAAATCATTAAAAAATACTGTCAAGGGATATTGCTTCACTGGGATTGCAGTGAAACAGAAAACTGCCAGAAAGATAGGAGATGGGAGAATGAATCTCTGTTAGCAATATCCCTAGTCAGTATAGACAGGAATTAACTGTTCTTTTGGCCACTTCATAAATCACCTCATTAATCCATGTATGTCTACATACACAACATATTTCCTTTGCTCTCCAAAAAGGGAAATTAGATTTTTTTTGTTTGGGGAATGAGAGAACTTTGAAGATTTGTGAATAACTGCTCACAATGTGTATTTCGCATGAAGACATCTTTATTAAATCATTACTGAAACACAGAATCAATTAGCATGGAAAATGCCTCTGGGATCATTGAGTCCAACCTATGACCAAACACCATCTTGTCAAATAGATTTAAGGCACCCAGTGCCATGTCCAGTTTTCCTTAAAGACCTCCAGGGACAGTGACTCCCCTGCCTCCCTAGACACCCCATTCTAATGTGTCATCCTCTTCCTATAAAGAATTAGGAAGAGTTATGAAGAAATTCTTCTATGAGGAAATTATGAAGAAATTCTTCTTAATTCAAAGGCATTAATTACTGGCAAATAGAACTGCTAGACAGTGAGATTGAGCTTTGGGTAACTAATTACCCGTGCTGCTTTATACCCTGCTAAATAAAACAGGAATAATCATTGTGTCTGGGACCAAGAGACAGGCTATGTCCTGTCTCCACTGCATTTTTCCTTTTGGGTTGCGTGTGATATTCCTGGAACTGTAGGACATAATTATAATTTTCTGTGTGATGTTTTTATTCTAGGATTTTTGGGATGAAGGTAGCAAAGGTGATTGGCATTTGTTCCTCTTATGCAATAAGAATGATTCAAGGACCCTAATACTCTCATCTGGTGCATGGGCATTGTCTCAAGACTTTTTTAGCAAAAAACCATTGAATAAAACATGGCAGCAGTTATGTGGTAGGATGGAGGCAGGTGAGGAATTGAGTCAGCATCCTGGTTCTGTTCAGTGTAGTAGTATAAACAGTTTGTTGGTTCAATTCAGTGTGCTAAAGGTCAGATAAGCATGCTATTATTAAAATGTGATGGATAACATATGGTTTACTGTGTTAGCTTTTTCAAATATGAAGTACTTCTGACGTGAAGTATCAATTGCATGATTTTTCTCTGCTGCCCTTCCACAAGGCAGTGTCTTGTGTCTGTTGGAGTCAGAGCATCAACCTCATTCCTATAGGAAGTCTCTGTCCTTTACTCCATGTCCAAACAGTCTTTTAAACTGGTTTATTAATTAGTAATTCAAAGGAATTAATTTACTAATAACCTAAAAATACATATGATCATTAGCTTATGATAATTAAAAGCTAGATCTGTGGAGACCTGTGTCAGAATGGAGCAATTTCTGCTAGAGTTTTCTATGCTGTTTGTTTTGCCAGTGGTGAGCATTGCCAGGAGGTTGAGGGAAGTGATGTTGCCCCTCTACTCAGCCCTAGTGAAGCCACATCAGGAGTGCTGTGTCCAGTTCTGGGCTCCACAGTACAAGAGAGCCATGGGGTTCCTTGAGCAGGTCTAGCAGAGAACTTGGAGCATAATAAGGGGACTGGAGCTTCTCACAATGAGGAAAGGCTGAGAGAGTTGGGACTGTTCAGTCTCAAGAGGAGATTGAGAGATAAAGTCATCAATGTCTATCAGTGTCTGAAAGGAGGGTGACAAGAGGATGGAGCCAGGCTCTGCTCAGTGGTGCCGAGCAATAGGACAAGAGGCAACAGGCAGAAACTGAGGTGCAGGAAGTTGCACCTGAACATGAGGAAGAACTTTGCTGTGCAGTGAGCACACACAGGAACAGATTGCCCAGAGAGGTTGTGGAATCTCTCTCACTGGAGATATTAAAGACTTGTCTGGACACCATCCTGTGCCATGCGCTCTGGGATGATCCTGCTTGAGCAGGGAGGTTGGACCAGGTGATCCACTGTGGTTCCCTTCAACCTTATCCATTCCGTGATTCTGACCCAGTCAATTTCTGGAAAAGATTTTCTAGAATTTAGCAATATTTTCCCTGTTTGAAAATTCTGATTATAATAAGTTTCAGAAGAAACATTATCCTAATAACATTAAAATTAAAAATTCACCGGCCTTCTTCAGAACGAAAGGAAACTAATTATATGAGCTAACTAAACATCATTAAAGGTACTTATTATTTGAGGGGCAAAAGATGGTCTCTTGTTTAATAAGAGAAAACCAAACTATGATATCCCTTAAGTCACTTTATAAATAATGCTGAACATATGTTAGGTACATAAATAAATGCATGCAGTAATTTAAGCAATATGAACCTTGTAATTATCCCCTATCTATTATTGAAACTATGGGAAAGCTAAATTTAATCCGAAAAAAAAATCAGATCCTTTTAATATAAGGTAATGGATGTAGGAATATGCAAATATGAACTTGAACACAGTTATAAAATGGAATATATGCAGCAAAGGCAAATCAAATGTGCAATTCAAAATATTTCTTTCCTGATGTGGACCTGTAAATGCAGAAATGTCTTAATTGGGATAATAGCATTATCTTTGGTACATCTTTCAGATCTTCACTCAAACTGTTTGATGTGTAACTATGTATTTGTGTAGTTCAATGTGTTTGGATTTCTTCTAAATTCAGCTTTTTTTTCTGAATGTCTGGGCTATACTACATCCATTGTCAGATGCAGAAGTGTTATTGTCTGTTTTACATTAAGTGTAGTTTCCACAATAATTCCATTGTAGCAGAGCTTTATCTCTTAATTTGAAAATATTTTAATTCAATTTCCAACTCTGGAAAAAAAACCCAAACCCTAAAGTCCTGCAGTATGAAAAATAATCACAAATCAATCAAAGAAATGTCACCACAAGCAAATTCTTTTGTGTGGTTAAGAATATCCACTTATGATAAATAGGATATTACTCTATACATGAGTTTGCAAGGAGCTGCTTTATCTTGAGATTGAGATTTTTCTCTTGAAAATGAAATGGTTGGGAAATTGAAATGGATGTGGAATTCTATGTAAAATATACTATGTACTCACTATAATTTTTTTCTTTTTGATTTTTTTCTCTTTGATTCTTTCTTATTTCTCTTTGATAAATAAGATCTGTGCTTGCAATTTTTTGGTATAGAAAGGAGCTCATAAAGGTAATTAAAATTTAAGATTTATTAATAGTAAAAATGAATAAGAAATAATAGAACAGAAAGAACAGTGTTTTTATAGTGGCAAAAGAAACCTTTGTGGAAACTGAAGGTGAAAACTATTTGAGAATGGATTAGTTAACAAGCTCTCTCTTTTGAGAGCAGTAGACTAAACAGACTATCCAGTGATTTTTACTGATCAAGATATACATTGAGACAACAGCTCCTTAGGTCACCTTATGGAATTGAGAGGTCCATTAATCTTACAAAACATATGCATAAGATTTTGAAAATAATGGTAGGGAGAAGAACCTAGGAGTTGATATTAGAACATCTAGAAATTTTAAAACGAAAATCTTAATCATTTACAGATTATTTAAATGACATTTTATTGCTATTGACTACTGCTCTGTCAAAATTGCAAGGAGAGAAAATATGGTCTGGTTTTGGCAGAAGAAATTGACAAATACATAAATAAAAACTGATAGTGCAAATAGCCACTAAAAATAATGAACTTTATAGCTAATAAAGTTCATGAGCTTTAATAATGAACTTTATTACTAATTACTGATAACATAGAATTTTAAAATTATATAAATAATCAACTTTATTATTTTAATGTATATATTTAACACCAAATATTTAGTGAACTTTTTTAAAATTCAATATTCATTATACTACAGTTGTGCCTAAGGCAAAAGGAAGGCACAAATGGATAGCAAAATTTGCAATATACTATTTTGTTGCCCCGGGTGGCTGTACATTTCAGAGATATCCACATTCACCTGCCACTTAGTAAGTTGTTTTTGTGCAAAAAGCCTTTGAGGGAAGGTGCCCAGCAAGAGTGCCTGTGTATACCCAGGAAGAGCAATTATATTTACACAGTGTTTCCAGGATGATGACAAAGTCTTCCAGATCCACACCACCTTCAGCAAAGATTTACCTCTGCAACATGGAAATAGTTCTTTGCTGTGCCAATCAATATTTTTAGACTGCACTTACTAGCCAGAAGGTGAGGTAGGAACTGAAAACAGCAATAATTGCAGAGCAAAGCATGAAGGAATGGCTGTGGAGGGACACCAGTAGCTCCTGGTACAATGACTGAAATAAAATAAATAGCAAATATAAGATACCTGGTGATCCATCTCCATACACTTAAAAGGAAACAAAAGACCATGAAGGTTTTCTAATGAAACACAGCTGCAAAGTAGCTGTTAAATGTGCTGCACAGAAAAGAGTTATAAACTCCTCTCCATAATTAAAACTAAATAATAACACCAGGAAATTAAGCTGTATACTTTCTGTTGTTTTTTATGTAATATATGTTACTGTTTCTATTAAGACTTTTGTACTAAATACATGTCTACTATAAGTTGATTGAATTCATGGAAGTCAATGGAGTTACTAACATTCATGTGAATTTGTCCCTTGATTTTCTAGACTGCCATTTCCTCTCTTGAGCATCTCAGAACTGAAGACACAAATCCATTTCATTTTGTCTCTAAACTCGAGAGGAATTCTAAAGTTTAGGGAAACTTTCCCTAAATATAAAAATCTGGGGTGGGATGTGTGTGAGTCTGTGGAGCTGGAGGGGTGGGCGTGGAGGTGGATTTTTCTCTTAAACCTGACTCCTGAGTCTGAGCTTCTTGGGTTTGATAAGGAGAGAAGATATGAAAATTCAGAAGTACATACAAAGTATTTTTTTAGCTTGGGCCATATCACTTTTAGATCTAGTTTATATATAATCTTCATCTTATATCTCAAATAATGTATTCCTTTCTTATATCTAGTTTAGTTTACAGCTCTTTACAGTACATACAATGAGAATATGTCAATATTTATTTTTACATTGCATTTCAAACAGGATGCAGTTCAGTAAAAAACTCATCTATAACATAAATTTCTGTTTTTCTTTTTAAGTTCTAGTGAAGACGTGCATGTGTTTAAGAACTTTCTTAATTGAAAGACATGCTTATAGTTGGGTTTTTTTTTCCATTTGCATAAAACAAAATAAATAAACATGAAAAAATTAGTACCCGATCTGATTAGCAATATGAAGTGATAGACTTTTTGTGAAGCACTTTTGAGCTATAAATGCTAATGCCTTTAGGCTCTTCTGTGGTAAATAGAGGAGAAAAAACAGGTTTTCCTCCAAGCACCTAAATTAAGGTTTCCAAGAATCATCTTCCCTCTCAAAAATCCCCACAAACCCTACAATTCTTCCAGCAACTGTAAAGGCTGTCTGACAAAATAGCTGTACTTGACTACAGCAATTGTCAAAATGCCCCCTGAGTTATTTAATTTTTTTACTGAAACCATTAGCAGTGAAACACATACAATAACTTTCTGGATAATTGGACCACATAGCAGGTTGCTTTCTTTTTACTTCTTCAGAAGAGGAGGCTGTAGCTAGAGGAAATTTCCTGGTATTGATGGGTAGTAACTGAGCATCTGTGGTGGTGCATTTTCCACCTCTCACCTGCTTTCCCAGATCCCAGTGTAATCTGAGAAATGCTGGTTGGGCCTCAGGATTGAAAAAAGCACCTGGGCTTAGCTCTTCCTGAGCTTATCAGAAACACTGTCTGCTCCCAGACACTGCTAAGGCGTTTCTGTTTTCCTCATGAAAAGCCTTGGAAAAAGTTTTTCTTGCCTGAATGGTATGACATTCCTGCTCTCACACTTTCAAAGAAAGTGCTGAGCGAAACTGCAGCCAGGATGAAACATTGTTATGACTAAAGCCCACTGTCTTGTGACCCTATAAACAGTGGTCCAAAATGAGACCCTTGGAGCTCTCCTGGACTGCAAGGGGCTGTGACCAGCAACCTCTCTCAGGGGGGGATGCCTCTCTGAGCTTGCAAACTCACGTTTGTTATACTTGGAGGGTTGCTGAGCAGTGATGAATCTTGGGCTGATACCCTCACTCCTCGAGGCTCAACCCTTCCCCTGTTGGGGGATGAAAAAGCAGCTAAAGTGAGTATTTCACTTACTTCTGAGGGGAATTTTTCCCAAGTACCTTGCTTGCACTGACTATGTCTGTGTGCATGCACATGTGCGTAAGCCATAGCAAATCTGGGAGAAATGCTGCTTTCTTAGATGTTTCAGTATCTTAGATATTGAAGCAAGTTAGGCCTTTAAGTAAATTTGGGACTGAAAGCTTAACCTTAAATGCTGCTAAGTGTTGTTCTTTTGTTAAGTTGCTAAGTATAATTTCAAAGCTCTAAATTAGCTTAAATGTTTCTAAGTGTTATTCCTCTGATAAATTGTCAAAGTTATGTTATAAATTAAGCTTACTATATAAGTTAGGTGTAAGTGAAGTGTTGTCCTTGTGTTAAATTACTAGGTTTAGTGTATAAGTTAGGTTAAAATACTGTTTGGTTTAGGTACTGTTGAGCTTTTAGGCTGTGTTCCTATTTATCCTATTTATCCTTGCCCTCACCGTCTTTTGTCACACGCATCTAAACACACACACACACACACACACACACACACACACTGACACACAGGCACACAGACACACACTCTCACCCCCATCCAAACCTAGATAGTTATCAATTTATCACTGTTTTGATTGCATGGATTTTGTTTGGTTTTGTAGTTTGGTTTTGCCTGGTATGCCTTGACTGTCCTGTAAGCAGTAGAGTGAATCTTGCCAATAAACTTTGTCATGCTCTTGCTTACTATTAAATCTGGTTTTTGTTCATACCCTTGCCAGTGACTTTTTAAGTGTTCTTGGACACTCATTCATAAGAGCATCTTACAATGTAAGTTTGAAAGACAGCATTTTCCTACTAGTAGAAGTAGGTATTATCTGAGTTGTACACTTCTGACAGTAAATAGTCAGGAATGAGAGCTGTAAAAGAAAAAAAAAAAGAAAGAAGATTTTGAAATGCAAATAAAAAACAATGTGGGCCTGTTACTAAGTGGAGGGGGAACCCAGGTAGCAGAAAATGCAGATGAGGCAGAGTTACCAAATGCCTTCTTTGAATTGGCCTTCACTGGCAAGACCAGTATCTCAGGACTCTCTGGCCAAAGAGATTAGGGCAAAGGAACATTGGAAGAAAACTTTCCCTTGGTCAGAGAGGATTGGCTTAGAGAGCACATAGGTAAACCTGACATCCACAAATCCATGGACCCAATGGAATGCATCCATGAATGTTGAGATAGCTGGCAGGCATCACAGCCAGACCACTTACAATCATCTTTCAAAGGTCAAGGAGATTGGGAGAAGTGTCTGAGATCTGGAAGAAAGCAAATGTCTTCCCAGTCTTCAAAAAGTGCAAGAAGGAAGACCCAGGGAACTACAGGACAGTCAGACTCACCTCAATCACTGGAAAGATGATGGGGCACATCATTTTGGAGGCCATCTCTCTCCACATGGATGACAAGAAGGTAATCAGGAGTAGTCATCATGGATTTACTAAGGGCAAATTGTGCTAGACTGTCTTGATTGTTTTTCACAACAAAACAACTACCAGGATGGATGAAGTGAGATCAGTGGATATTGTCTACCTTGACATCAGCAGGACTTCTGACATGGTCTCTCAGAGCATCCTCGCAGGCAAATTTAGGAAATGTGGACTGAATGAGGTCAGGGAGGTGCATTGAGAAATGGCTGAATGACAGATCTCAGAGGATTGTAATCAGTAGTGCAGGGTCTAGCTGGAGGTTCCCCAAGGTTCCATACTTGGCCCAGTATTGTTTAACTTATTGATGTATCTCATGCTCACATTTGGAAGATAATCAGATTAAGAACATTAGTGATGAGGCAATGTAGCAAGATATTTCCCTGAACATATGGCTATATCTTAGATAAATGTGTAGGTTGTTTTCAAATAAAAACTCATATATCTGATGTCATTTAATATCATTCTTGGTTACTTTTGTAGCTGAGAATTTTGAAAATCTGAAATGAAGTTGGTGCTATAGGACATATCAGAGTCAAAGTACAGTGCATGGAATAGCGTACTACTCTGCTACTTCAAATAAACTCCTTTCTGTTGAATTGTGTTTTTGAAAATCAAATAATTAAAAAAATAATTTCTTATTTTTATTATGATCTTTTTTTTCTGTTGGGGCAGGTTTTGCATAATGGGTAGCTATAATTTATTTCTTAGTTGAATATGAGAGACAAGACTGCGCTTGCTTTCTATGAAGCTACTTCCCGGAAAACCTTGGCTGGTGAAAGAAAGGAATAGATTTTATTAGATTGTTTGATAGCACACCTATCACTCTTTCTGACCAAAAGTCATTTTCATTTGCAATGAGCAATTTCAGTGACATGGTGCAGTTACAGTTGAGTTCCTTCACTAGTCCAGAGTGCACCAGCAGTCAATGCTCTTTAAAGATATATGTTGTAGTGGAAGAGATGGATTTAGTAAGACAAGACACTTTCCCTCTGTGGGCTTTGTGATACATAAAAGTCTTGTCAGTCTGACATTTGCTACTTTCCTTTATGATTTTTCCCCATTTTCCTCTTCTGTACCTATGCTATCATTATCATCCTAGTTGAATGGTTCTTAAGTGCAAAGTAAGGTCAGAAGGGAGAGCTAGATGTTGCCACACTGCTCTGCTTTCTACCAGATGGCAGAAAAAAGTCAGCGGGGGAAAGAGCATTTTTATTGTGTTTTGGATATTATACTACAGTTAAAACATATTAGCCATCTTCTGTACAATCCTACTTCCACCCACTGATTATTGAATATATATTTCTAAGTGTCAAACACAGTAATTTATTACCTTGCTATAAATCCTCTTACAATCCAAGAAAAAGGCCTCCCATTTATAGCATCAAATGTTCACTTATAAGTAACTGGAGGAGCATTCAGCAACCTGAAAGTCTTTGAACCCACAGGAGGCTATTTAACCTGTCAGTACAATCAAGGAAAAAGCCTGTCCCTATCATTAAGGTTCCAAGATTATCTCTTAGGATTTGAACCATTGGCTAGATAGATATATTTGTCATTTTTCATAGAAGCATAGAATGGTTTGGGTTGAAAGGGACCTTAAAAATAATCCAGTTTGAACCACCCTCCCATTACAGGGATACCTTCCACTAGACTAGGCTGTTCATTATCCAACCTGCACTTCTTCCTAGACACTTCCAGGGATGGGGCATCCACAGCCTCTCTGGGCAATTTGTTCCACTGTCCCACCACTTTCTCACCAAAGAATTTCTTCATAATATCTAAATCTACCTTCTCAGTTTAAAACCATCCCCCCCCCCTTGCATGTACATGTAAAAAACCTGCTTTCGGTCCCTAGAGCTTTCTCTTCTCCAGGCTGAACAACCCCAACTCAGCCTGTCTTCAGAGGTGAGGTTGTCCAGCCCTCTGACTACTTTTGTGGGTTTCCTATGGTTTAGCTCCAATAGATTCATGTCCTCCCTGTGCTGGGGTCCCTAAAGCTGTACACAGAATTCAAGGGGGGAAATCTCATGAGAGCAAAATAGAGGGGCAGAGTCACCTCTCTCAACCTGCTGGACATACTGCTTTTAAACTAAGTTTGGTTTGGTTTTCTGGGCTAAAAGTGCGCATTTTGAGGTCATGTTAAGTTTCTTGTCATACAACAAGCTGTCATCACCAGCAAGCTCTTTCAGTGGATTTTTTTCAGTGCAAGGACTGTAATACATTACATTCTGTATACCTTTACGTATTTCATTATGTTATTATTACTCTTTTTCATTAAATATTAAATCAATGGGAGATAAGAGCATGTAGTTCTATTTTTCAGTATTCACTGAAAAAAACCGTATTCATTGCATGTAACATCACCTTGCACACAGCTAAAGAAATATTAGCTCTATGTGACATTACTTGTTTGCCTCACACATCTGCATTTACAAATTATGAAAGACTAAGTGTCTTGCCCAAGGCTGGTTGGAACTACAGACAGTCAAAATAATTTTTCATAATTTATGATCATTATTGCAATTTATCTTCCTTCAAGGTTCTGGAGTGGAAGATTTGTCTAATTGATCTTATAAAAAATGAAAAAAATTGAATAATTTTTTCTGTTATGCACTAAAACTAATTCTTTGCCTTTATTACTTCAGATTAATGGTTCCCAAAATCCTGGTAATTTTTTTATTCCATTCCAAACCTACTGCAAATAATTGCTTTCACCATTCAAAGCATTGGGGAAAAAAAATCAATCTATGCTATCTTGACTTCTGTAAGCCTGTTTAAATTGTGAGTATTTGGGGTGCTTGGACCAAGACATTTCTGGTTCATATTAATAAAGCTCAATCTGATTTCTCTCCTTAAAGAGTCTTAAATATAATCAGAAACTGTGATAAAATCATTCCTAGTTCACAGTGTGATTTTATCTGTGCGCAAAGGTCATCTTTCAGTCTAAACTGAGCTCACTCACTTCCTCAATCCACTGTCATCACTGTGCCCTGAAATTACTATTTCTGAGACCCTCTGGACCATCTCTTTTCTCATTTTTAAGTAGAAAGGGAGTTAAGAGGACTATGAATGAAATCTAACTTTCCTCCTGTAACTGCTCTGAATAGCACATATATAACATCCCTTCTGTGATCAATTTTATAGTGAAATCTATTATTTAGAAATATCTAGGGGTAATTTTTAAAAATTAAATCTCTACAGGTATGATTCCATAGCAGTTTCTAAGATTTCAGCATTATCTAATTTTTCACTGGAATGATAAAAGCAAATTCCAGGTCAAGCCTTTTGTGCAGTAGGAACTTCTATACCTGTTACTACTGGTCAGTTATGTACCAGAAGGGAAATCCTGATGAAAACTTGAAGGAAATGAAAAAAAAAAAAAAAATCACCAAAAATATCTAGTTCTAAGGAAAATAAATTTTCCCAAGAAAATTCTGAATAACTTTACTCAGAACAGTTCACTAAATTGTGAAACATACTTCCCTTAGTCTGCTGCTTTGTTTTTTCTCCTGTTAAACCTTTGTGATGGCCTTTATTTTGGTGCATTCCATAAAACATTATTTATTAATGAAAACAGCAGATATTTCTACACCTCCAAGAGCTGCTATTTGTTCAGAATTACTATTTTCCCCCTTCTGTGTGGATTTCCCCAGCTGAAACACGTACACACATGCACAATTTTCAGATTTATAAATTGAGGATTCTAAAACTTGTAGAGCTTTTGATACAGAAGCAAAATTTTAATGGAAATATTTTTTTCAATCTTCTTGCCTCTACTGATAGTAGATCAATACCAAATTCAATTCATGATTTCATTTCTCCTGCAGAAAAATTATTCTTGTCAGTTCTAGTAAGTGAAGAAGGAAAAGTGAAAGATCATGACTAGAGAAACGCAATGCTTCTTCAGTTAAATCATATACTGAATTGATATTTGTGCCAATATGGGAAGATTTAAATTGAAAAGTGACAGGTTGACAATGTGTCTTTAAATTGACTAATTCTCTTTTAGTATCAGATCAATGAAATGTGTATTAGAGACACATGCCTACTGTGCAATGAAGCCCTACATCAGCTGTGCATGGATGGGATGTAGTTTGTAGCGTGTCAAGTCAAAGGCACTGGGTCTTAGAAGAGTAAATTAATCTCATAAATATTGCATAATTGCAAGTATGCTATAATCCATTTTAAAGGTGTCACAAACAAAAATCACTATATTCACCATCACAATGATTTTTTCTCATTCTTATTCTAAACACTATGTCACATTTCTAATTGCATTTTCAGCAATTTATTTCCTTTGTCTGTCCTGAAAAATTCATTCAATGTCAGTGTTATTATGCCATCAGTAAACACCTTGAACTTAAATTATTGCATTTATTCACCTTTTTACTCCCTAGAAATTGCTGAAGTAGTATATTCAAAAGCATAAATGTATTTTTTCAATAGTTTGAGTGATTTGTTCTCATTATAAATTGTAAGAAAGAAAGACAGAATTCCTTATTTAGGTAATCCATGACAAGACCTCCACAAATTATTGATTGCATATCCTTTCCCAGAAAGCTGTATCTAACAAGACAGATGGTGTTTCCCTTGATTAAGAAGGTCTAATAGATACTATTTGTATCATATTAACATGACACCAGCAGGAAGACTGTGTTACAGAAAAAATACATATAGACCTCGTATTCTCTGCTCATGCACAGGTATTTTTCCCCAGTGAAGTTTCTGTATATTTGAGTAAGAAATACACATCCTTTAACGTTAATAACACCTGTCAATATCAAGACCAATATTGTAGAAAGATTTTTCCAACAGCATCATTCTATTTTTCTCAAGAACACTATTATTTCAAAACTGTGTGTCATTAAAAAAATAACAAAAGACCAAAAATCAAAACAAGTCAACAACCAACAACCAACAAAATCAACAACCAACACGTTGGTATCTATAGGCGTTTTCCTAAAAAGAAAAATACAGTTGCTCTGATTATTATTATAGTTTTCTGTTTTGATTTAAACAGATATAGCACACATTAATTAACCAACTGGAAAATATCGAAATTGAAGCTTAGAAGAGAAAATAAGCTCTTATGGTAGATTTCAGGAGTTTGAAATGCTTTATGATAAAGTATCACACTAAAAATGTCTTAATATAAAAGCCATCAATTACACATATTTAGAATGGTTTGCTAGGCTGATTGCCTCTGAGCTGAAAACATGTACAGAGGATCAGGGAGCTAAAACACCAGTAAGATTTAAGCAGACCCATTTTAAAATGGCTGTTTTTATGGGGAAATCACTTAGTTTTCACAGATTCTCCTGGAAGACTTCTCTGTTGGAAATTGTCCAGTAAGTGTTTTCCAGCCTTCCTTTTGGATGGGAAATGCTCACTTATATTTCCACTACTGTTACTCAGGGATCAGTAACAGTATTCTTGGGTCTATGTTATTGGTAATTTTTATCAGGCAGTTAATAATGCCATAAAACCATTATTCATTATATCAGGAAGTAAATCACTGAGATGACAGGTCCCACTGACATTGCCAGTTATCTTTAAGTGGGAAAATGATACATTTTTCTTTTCCTTACATGAAGGATGTCTTTGTTGACTTAAACAAAGTCATGTCCATGCAGATATATTTTCAGCATTTCAGAGTCCTCTGCTCCAACTTCAGTGCATTGCTGCCCCGTAAGAAGGGTTGTGACATCTTCTGGGATAAGCATGTTTTGGTTTGAGAAATTATGACTTTGGAAAACCCTCTAAGGGCTGGGTTATGAAGAATAGTCACATCTGCTAGTGTGGCAGGATGGCAGCAAGGATAAGTTTTCCTGCAAAAGCTGCACTTACACAAATGCCCAGGCTGCTAGAAGAGGTGTCAGCAGCCCACACTCTCATTTGCACGTCTCTGCCTCTTCCTTTGCTCTGCCTGGACTGTGTCTGTCTGCTCACCAAGGTCAGACGCTGAGGCAGCACAAAAGCAATTTGCCCCCCTTAGAATACTTTTCTGATTTAGTGACCTAAAAAGACCACCAGATGATCAGCCAAGCAGCACAACTCAGGAGAAAAAGGAAAAGGATCTACCCCTTCTCTGAGAAGCCAGCTAGTATATTGATTCAGATATCTTGAAAAAGAAAGTCATTTTAAGTCAACACAAGCTGATGCTGTTTTCAAGGAAATGTTTCAGCCTTCGCTTCTATCACTATGTCCATCCTTCTTCCTAAGCAAGGAAGCTGCATAGTAGCTTTTCTGGGAAAAAAGCCTTTATGTGAATTGTGGCCTCTAGAACAATTAATTTGATTTTACTACAACTCTTTTGCTAAAAAAAATCATAAAATAGCCACACAAACATTTGTGCTAACATGTCTGGGAGGAACTTTTTTTGGCAACAGGTCTAATTTGTGTCATGCAAGTGATGCCTTAAGTTTTAGCTTTCATATTTTTCAGATTCCGTACTGCCATAGTGTGTGATTCTGAACTTCATATATAGTGTTAGCCAGTTCTCTTCACAGTTTAGTCAGACAAAACAAACCTTTTCTAGCTTGAGAACCAAGGACACCATTGCAGCTTCAGGCCCAAAGAGTATAAACAGTGAATTGAGGAAAGCAAACTGGGAGGACAGGAGTTCATAACCTGAAGCTGTAATTGGACAATTAACCCAAATATGTAAATGGACCAAAACTTATAAAAATGTGAAAACTTGTGACTGGTCATCCATCTTGGGTGGAGCCACAGCCAGGCTCTTGTACTGCCCAAGGTGTATCCTTTGAAGGCCTTTTAATAAATACCTACTTTATTCCTTTAACTCTGTCTAGCCCCTGTTCCAGGTGGCCTCTCTAGGCATTATTATTCTAAATTGCAGTTTAAAGTTGAAAGGACCATTTAAACAAGATATTCTTAAATACAATAAGAACAAGATGCATAATATTACAGTATTTTGTTCAATTAAATTTGAGAAAGAAGTTGCAGTAACACTGGGGGCAAAGAAAGGAGTTCTGAAAATCATTAAAGAATGGGGATGCATGGTGAATATTCTGTGACCAAGTGGTCTCAATATCTTTTAGTTAAAAGAAATATGGGATAACTTGGTTGTAGTTTGTATGCAGCACACATAAATGCAGATTTGACATTTCTTAACTTTTGAGTGTTTGATTGATAATCTTAATCTATTGCTAAAGAACAGACTTTCGTATTTGCATACAGAGTATTCTCAGTTTCTTAATTAATTTTTTGAACTTTAGCACTTAGTTCTACCTCTGTGTTTAAAATATTTCCTTAATTATACTTTCCAGACACATTTTTAATCATATTTAAATAAAGTAAAGATATTACAGAGATTAAACATGCACTACAAATCATTAGTAAATAATGATTATGATAATTGTAATGATAATGATGATAGTGATAATAATAATCATCATCACCATCACCATCTTCATTATCTTTCAAGTGTTTCTAATTTGAGGAGTATCAAAGTCACTTCTTTGCTAGATTTCATCACTTCAGTATCCTAACTGATATACAAACCAGTTTTTGTAAAAATTCAAACTGTATCCCTACATCTTTTAAAAATAGGATGGAATATTTCTGTCCAATCAACTCCAAGCAGTTGCTGTGGTACAATATATAGGTTTTCTTCATGCTTACATTGTCATTGAGGATTCCTCAGAAATGCTTCATGATTTACAATAAGTCAATAACACCCATGTCTTTTGGATTTTTTAGAGTAATGAAGAAAATACAGAATGTTAAAATAAGATGAATTCCTAGACCGTGTAGATAAACATCCTGACTATTTATTTATATCTGGATTTGCAAAATAAAGTCTAACTTTTATGTTCAACTCATTCAATGTCTGTTATTGAACAAAAGATTAGGTGCAAGTTAAGAAAAATTAACATTTCATTAGTAACAAAAAGAACAGGAGTTTTTTTTCAGCATTTAGAAATACAAGTATTCCTAGAAGTCCAATACACAAAAGTTTCAATAACCTAAGGTTACCTAAACATATATAATGGTTTTGTTTATACCACAGGTTTATTTTCTACAGAATATTAAGGGGAAAATAGCAGTACATTGCCTTTTTAAAATGAAGTATTACAGGGAAGGAGAATTAATATATCAATAACTGAAAGTATTGAATTGAAAAACTTTCTTTAAGAGTAGATGAAAGAGATAAACTGAAATGAGATCATAAGTTGTTGTAATAGTCAAAGTGGAAAAAAAAAAGCAGAAGAAATTCATATATCAAAATATAGCAGGAGACAAGTGACACCACGTTTGTATATGTATTTTGTATATGCATTTTGCCGCTTTTAAAACTAAAATAAGGACTGGAAAAATTTTGCTGTGTTGAATTGAAATGCAAATTAATTTAATGAACATATTTTCAATGAGAAATATTTTCAAATCAAGATAACCAATCCAAAATTAGAAACTATATTGTTTCCTTCAGGGTCAAAACTGATAAAGGTTGTCCTCCTAAGGGCTGATATGGATGGCAAGAGAGCTGTGTTCTGAATTCCCACCTGATAATACCATTCAAGAGAAGGAGGTGAACTGGAAGAAATATTAAGTGGCCTGAAAGAGAAAAATTTATTGTTTCTTTGTAATGTTGCCCAAAGAACAATTCACAGGTCATCAGCTAATCAAATCCTTATCCCCTTCAAGAAAAATCTTCAACATAAATCTACTGGATATGGTGCAGCAGTTGAAAAACTATTTTTGAAGAAAGTGTACTGCTTTTGAAAAAAATGTAGATCACATCCGAGGACTTACTACATTCAGAACAGGATTGGATCAAGCTGTTTAAAACATCTTTCAACCCATGAAAACCAAATGCAGTATCTCTTCCTCTGTGTCACGGGCACCACATTGGATTGAATATTATCTATTATTAAATGTTTAGGAGATAATACATAGAGTAGACCGTGGTTATTATATGTGATATCCTTACTTTTCTTGAGAGTGCTGTGGCAGGGAAAAGTAACAGACACAAAAATCATCAGCAAGCCTGAGAGAAAAAGATATAAAGAGACAAACCATCCCTTCAGATATTCATGTCCTTGGGTTACGCTATTTCCTTGTCCCTAAAAATCCTTTACTCTGCTTTATGCTTCTCTGAGATGCACTGTATCATGAAGGAATGCATTTGTTGTACATCTAATAACAAAGACGCGGTTTATGTCTACCAAAAACCTCTCAGGATCTCTGGTTCAGAGACAGTCTTAAAACACTCAGAGCACAGGGCAGAATTAGGCTTTTCCCAAAGTGCAGCTGTAGACAGAACATTCTTTTGAAACATCTGCAGAAGTGGCGATAGCAACTCCATTCCATGTAATAGCCTAGGCTAGAACACTCACTCAGGAATTGATTTATATGGCTTTAATTCTTTTGACTTCCTGAAGAAATTCAAACTTGTACCATACAGCAGCCCACAAAATGTTCTTATCCTGGGGTTGCCTTGAGGTGAAAACACTCACCTTGAGGACACAAGAGACAGAAAGCAGGATTCATGAGCTGGAGTTCTTGTTAGGACGACTGTTCTTGTATTAAACTTTCAGCAGTCACGGGTGAAATGTGTATACTAAAATTAAATTAAAGATTCAGTGATTCACAGAAAGGTGATTAAATATTCATTAGGCAGAAGACAGATGGAGAGAGCTTCTGCCAGCTAAGTATGACTGTCACCTGGTGTGAGGTCATATTTGTAAGGAGGAAAACCTAACTTCTTTCTTCTTTGACAGTGAATGTCCTGTAACCTTATTGTTTTTTGGATGTTGATTCCTTAGAACGGTAGGACTAAATAAAGAACAAAAACACATCATGAAGTATTTTCTGAAATAAAATCTCTGTAAGGCAGAAACAGGCTTGGGTGGCAAATTCCAGGAAATTATCAAAATGAAGGACTGAACCTTGAACACTATTGTGAAGCATCTTATCTGACTTATCCTAAAGTTTCTTTGTGGGCTGAGATTCTGATTTGACATTGAGCATGAGTCAAATCTATGGACCCACCTGGCTATTTCTGGTCTGCCGCTGTCCCTGACTACCATCACCCTCATTGCTCCTGCTCTGCTTTTCTTGTTGGGCATGGTGGAATTGTGTCCTTCCAGCCCTGCACCCCACTGGCAGCTCCTAACTCACTGCTCTCCTCACTGTAGCCCCTCCTGCAGCATTCCAGCTGAAAGCTCAGGGCCCAGACAGCATCGTGCATGCAATAGAGCAAACTCCATAGAAAAGAAAATAACACTAAAATAATTTCAATAACAAATTTAGCTTATAAAATCACATATTTTAAATATTGAATTGACCACAGGCTATTTGACACATGCAGGGAATCTTTCTTGGATTTCTCTAGTGGGTGTAGTGGAACCAGTTCGGTTCTCAGAGGACCACTAAAGAGAGAACTTTACATGACTGAAAGCTATTCTGTTGTTTGCTTGTGTCCTTGGTATGTCTGAAAAGAATAAATTTTTCACAGAAGGCTTAATCATATTGGCTTGTCATCTATAAGAAGACAGTTGAAAATAAAAATTAGATTTGACTGATAGAGTGACTTAGGCCATATACAAAGAGATATCTTTAAAAGTCAATTAAATTTATGTATGTGACAGTAAAAAAGTTAAAGAAGTATGTGACTTCTTTACCTCATAAAGCAGGTAAAACCTGTCTCTTTCTGCCCCCCTGCCCCAGAATTGAAAAAAAATGTAAATCCAACCCTACTATAAATTAAAGTGGAAAAAGCAATTACATACCTAATTAAAATAATGTTCCTAATTTATCAACACAGCATTTTTGTCTGTTACTGTGCATACATTCAAGTAGCCATCAGTGCCTCTGAAAACATGTGATCAAAACTACCCTAAGGTCAGTCACAGAGAACAAATGGAGAATACCATGCAGAAAAGAACCAAATTCTAACTTAAGACCCGGTTAACTATCCCTTGCCCTACTTGTCTTCCAGGTTTTTCTAACGTTATCTAGAAATAAAGATACGTGTCATAACTAAAAAAGAACACATTTATAAATGGAATAGAAGATTTCTGAGTTCTGAGATCCATGAATTATAGCCGAAAATGAACATAAAAAGAGGACAGGGGCTGACAGATATCTTTACCAAAATTTAAGAGATTATTAAACCCACCAGATTGGATGATCTATCTAAAACAGGCCAGTTATTGGTAAGTACTCTGGTAATAGGGCTAAAACTTGAAAAATTCCCCTCCATATGCAGACATATTTTAAATGTTCCTTTAAATTCACAATTTTGCTAAGTGCACTGTATCTTTTTCCTTTGTAAATATAATAGTAGCATATTAGTATCTCAAAATAGAAAACACTATAACAGGAGGCAGATGAGTGAAAAACAAGCTTTGTAATCATCAAAGAATTGAAGCTGTAATATGCAGTACTGTGAATTGTACATTATCTGCACAATAAAGTGATGTTTTGTGATGCTCCTTGTTCTTGATTAAAGGTCAAACTTTCTGCAGCTTTAGTGAATATGACAGTTCAGAGTGAATATTAAGTTCTACCGAAAGCACTTCTAAAAGCGTTCCCTTAGAAACACTGTGCAGCAGCAGCATTTGCCCTGAGACTGTGCCCCTCTAAGATGTGAATAAATAAACCTCTCTACTGTTTTCCTATTAGCTGTAATGACTGTAGATGTCAAAGTTCCTTTAACTTCAGCAGAGTTCATTGAAGGATGTGGCTGGGAGTATACAGTGAAATCTGTCATGTGAACATTATGCTTATTCTTTTGAGTTTACACAGATATTTACATACATGCACAAATGCTGCTTCTATGTATATCAATCAGATTTGGGTGAATAAAACAAGGTAGATAAGAGGGTAGAATTTGAATTTAGTCTCATCTCATGTGGAGTCTTTGTAAGATTTACAAAGAGCTCCTATAGGAAAAAAATCAACAATTAAACATCAGAAGGAGTTGTACACGCTGTGCTTTGTTATTCTGAAAACTCTCAAACATGTAGATATTTTTTTCCCCAATGGTCATTCTCCTGTACCTGCAATATAGGAGCCATAGCTGAGATCTAGGTGTGAGACAGGCATTAATGACCAGTTTTTAAAAAGTCAGATATTCAGAATCAGTTATTCCTTCTTCCTTATTATCTGCCAAAAGTGTTCACTCTATTCTATGTCCTTGCCTTATTATATTACATCTATAGGTCATGGGAATTAAAAACCCCAAAGGTAAACATAAAAATATTGTAATTTTAAAATATTTTTTTAAATTTTCCCTGCTTAGATAGAGGCTTAATGCGTATGGAAAATAATAAAAAAATAAAGTTTTGATGGATGTCCAAACAGACAAACCCTTACTCATGTGAGTCAGAAATACGAGTTCAGGGGGTGATGATCTATTCCTCATTCTTTTGCAGTACGAAAAGCAGACACACTGATATAGTATGAATCCTCATAAACTTCCCAAGAGTGTTATACAACTTGCCCCTTTAGTAAATAGATTTCTCTAAGACGATGTTTGAGTAGACAACATTCATATTAACCAGGTCTACACTGGCTGAGACTACATGCCAACAGACCACAGTCAACAATTTTTTGCCTTTGGTTTTCACACGCCTCTAAATTTGAATTACCTGTTATTGTTAAAACTGGAAAGCAAATTATATACATCCTGACACACATCACATGTGCTCCTGTAGTGTTTTGCTATTCATTCAATTTAATGGTCTATTCCAAAATTCCATTATTTCACTCACTGCCATGAGTTGAACAAATCTAAATGACTGTTTTGAGATTAGGTTCATTTGAGACATGAAATAATCATGGTTTAGATGTGATTGATATCAGAGTCAAGAACAAGACCTTCAGCACAGCAGGTGCTCAATCGCCATTACCTTCTCTCAGGTTCCCCACCCTATAGATGAAGGATTCTTTTCCTTCTTTGCAGTTGATTACTGATGTTATTATCATGAAAATAATGCTTGTTACAGGAATACTGCTCATTCTTGACACAAATATATATTTTTTACAAGCAAAGACAGCTTTGTTTCTCAACCTGAAAAAAAATATAACATTCCAATAAGGTGAAAATCAAGGTAGGAACAGGCATTTCATGCAATCACAGAATCACAGATTTGGGGTTTTTATTTGAACAGACCTTTAAAGATCATTTAATTCCAAAACTCCCTGCCATGGGCACAGACACCTTCCTCTAGACCATGTGGCTCAGAGCCCCATTCAACCCGGTCTTCAGCATTTCCAGGGATGGGGCATCCACAATTTCTCTGGGCAACTTGTTCCAGTGTCTTGCCACCCTCACAACAAAGAATTTCAGACACATTTGCTACTTTTAGAAATCTCTTCAAATTCAGATCCTTAAATGTGGTATAGAACAGCCATAACATATTTCTAGGATTTCCATATATGTAAAAACTCCAGGTATTGAGTAAAAATTAAAACTTTATCAGCTCAAACATAGTGACAACTATGCACAGGTGTAAGGTCTTAGTTTAAATCAGGCTAAAAATGTGGAGTGAGGATTTTGACAGTTATAAAAGTCTTCACTAATGCCATGTATCTGTTAGAATCTGGATAGTAAAGTCAAATTGAATTAATGTCCAGTTAAAAACATTTCCCCAACTGATCTCATAGTTTATCCTATTGCTGAATGTTCACTCTAAGCAGTGTGAGCAGAGGTGTTAAGACTAAAGGTAGAAGAGTAGAAGTATCTTCTTTGCAATCATAATCATGATGAAAGAACCTTGCAAAACATTTCCTCATGTTAATTTGTTTTTTGAAGAAAATTTGAGCATAGCCTAGAGGGAGAGACTTGTCTTTGATTCAGACCATGAAGGGTATTAATACAGGTCCAAAGACCAATGCAATTGTAAGAAAAATAATGAAATAAGAAGAATATAGTGCATTAAAAAATAGACATAGATTTAAGAGATACTGCAATTGGTAGAAAAAACCCAAGTCAAAACTAGAAAGAGTATTTACTTCAGCAGTAGAAAAAATGAGATACTTTACTAAAAGACAACCAGGTAGCGAATAGATCACTGCAGATAATTGATTTCACCTGAAGTTGAGACAGAACCTTTTTCTTAAAAAAAAAAGTTGTGTTCCAATATCTAATAAACCCAATACAATGAGACAGTTTTGAAAAAAAGAGTTGTTCAAAAATATACAAAAGAAAAAAACCCTAAGATTTCTAGAACATAAATCCCAAAGCACTAAATTAAACTAAAGTTGCAGCTTAAAATTGACTTTCTATTCGTCAATTTTTCTCTGCTCTGACAACATGGTGGCAGTCTGAGAGTACCTGATAGCAGATTTTTAGATGCTTAAATTTCCTGAAAGAAACTCAGATGCCTGCTTAAGTAAACAGATAGTTATTTATTTCTCAGATCTGCCCTTTAACAGAAATAACACCTTTTTATGACTATGCAGTTAATGGGTAAAATAATAAAATGTGAATGTGCTTCTCTTGTACCATTTGATGTAAAATTAGACATCCACAATGTAGACTGCAAATGCAAATTATTTAAGATTAATTTATACTCTGGTTGTTATGGAAACTACATAAAAATGTACAATTCTATTCACTATAAAATATTAATATTCCTCTGGTAACTTTTGCAGAGTTGTGATTGTTTATTAGAAAAATATTAAGGAACAAAAGTAACTCAAGAACTCACTTGTATGTGAGTGCTGTTTTTAAGGTTGGCAGTTTCCACATTACTAACAATACTCCAAAATTATAATTAATTATTAATCCTATCCAAAGAAGTAACAAGTATAATTACTATTTCATATCAGAAATACTTGTGAATAGTTTCTCTCTATGGTCTAAACCTTTCATCTTATACCTCTACACTTCCTATACAATTGATGGTGACAATTGAATCATTGGTAAGCCGTACCTGTGACAAACTGCTTCTCTGCCATGGATGGAGCTCAGATACTTTTATATCACTTCTTTGGATATGACAGGTCAGACCTGATAGGCACTTCTCTCAGTAGGTTGTGATCCATCCTTCTTTTTGAATAAAATCGTAACCAAAATTTTTCAAATAGATGAAGAATACAAGGCTTCTGACAGTCTTCCTGAGAAATGTGCACTTTACAGTGAGATATAGTGGAGACTGTACTTTAAACTTTCTCACTGTGAAACTGAATACTTGCATTCCTGACATTCAGAGGGTGTGAGCAGAAAAAGGGATTATTTCCCAGCTCTCCTGGAGAAGGAGTCTTCATCCTAGTTTCTTCTCAGAACTGCTTCCACTTTAAAGAGAGAATGTTTGACAAAGTAAATGCAAAGGAATTTAAATATATAAAGGCATATTTTTTGTATTCATAGCAGCCCAGATCACACAGCAAACTTCAGTGGGACAGCTAGAAATAGGTGTGAAGAGGTTTCAGCAGGATAGTCTGAGCACATTCAAGAACGTGCTCCATGGTCTGTCTTTATTGATGGAAACCTAAGTGCCTGCACATATTTAAAGATATAAAGCATATAGTTTTGTGACAGACTCCCCCATGTACACCTGTGGCTGAAATGTTTTTCTTTTGGAAAACGAGAGAATAAAGTTGAAGCGATAAATAATTAATTATTTTAATAACTAATGATCATTGATTATCATTGACATTTAAAGCTCCTTGGACATCTACTCTGTTTCCGGTAATGTGGATGATCAAAAGTTAAGACATGCAGGTATTTTTTAATTCAGTATTTCTGGAATTTTGAACATGAAAGGAAAACCAGACTTCAGCTTGGGCTGTATATGTCTACCAAGTCAGCTCATTCTCCATTTCCTACCTTCATTTCAGGTAAAATATCCACTGTCAGTTTAAAGAATGATACAGCTGAGACAGTGACATAAAATATCAACAACAAATCAATGACAAATCATCACTTACACTATGGCAGCCTTTGTTACCTGAAGATTTAGTCTACAGAACATGTGTTTAAACTGGTGCTTATGATGCATTAGTATCAGAAAAGTGACCAGCCTGTCTTTAACAAAACTCTTCTCTCATGGACCTTGTGAAGCTGGGAGTTGAAATTTTAATGTCAATAGGAATGGAAAATTTTTACTGATTTACTACTGATTTTCACTGATTTCCTAACACTGTAACCTACTTCTCATTGAAATTGAATAGTTTGACAGAAATCAAATATGTGCTTTTTTAGTTGAGAAACTCATGCTGAATTCCTGACAAATGTGAAAGCTTGACTAAGCTGTGATGTTATATAGATGATCCAGAGTGAGAACATTACTGTATTATTTTGTTCTTATTTCACTTTTAATTAATCTAATTTTGCAAGTCCATATATATATATATATATGGACAAGACCCAAATGAATGGAAATTCCTCTTTATCTTCTAGGTGGGAAAAGACATAAATAATTACAATTTAGCAAGATAACTAAGAAATACCTATGATACTACATGAATAAAATAATGAAGATCAGTGGATTTATCATCATATGGTCTTGTAAGTAGCCTCATAGTTTAATAAACAGCGAAATTGAAGTAATTCACACTAAGAAAGGTTGAAATCTTGTAGATTCTCAAAAAGAAATACAAGATTTTTATCAATAACATAATATAGGCTACCTAAGTACACTCAAGAGGAATTAATCAATGACCCAAAGAAGCACATTTCTTATGGGAAATTAGTTATAGCCAGCTAGAAATAAAAACAGACAGCCCAATATGGGAAAAAAGTTTCAGGAGTAAGAGTGAGAATTTTTGCATAAGATCATGAGTAAACCACATAGTACATCCTCAGAGCATCACCTATGTCAGGAATTAACTCCCATTTAAAGATAATTAAAATTTTAACCAATATATGTGAGAGCCTTCAAAGGCTGCACAAGTGTTCTCTGGGAACATATAGCTTTGTGAGTAGCCGTAGGTTTGTTCCAGAGCTATGAAATGCTGCAGATAAGGATGTACTAGGCACAACTTACAATAACAGAATCACTGAGTAGTCTGAGTTAGAAGGACCCAGAAGGATCATGGAATCCAACTCTTAATGGCCCAGGGATTGAACCTGTGACTTTGGCATTATTAAAACCATGCTCTGACAAACTGAGCTAATCTTGGCTTCACCATCTTCCTTTACTTTGGCTTTGGAGGAAGGGATAATTTAGATAGGGCCAGAGGAAGATTTGAAAACATTTTAGAGTAACAGTATGATCATGTCTCTGCAACAGCAAAGAAGATGTCTTAGAACTGTTTCAGCTTTCATTTCTTCTAAGTTTACATGCATGTCTCTGAAGGTTTGCTAAAATGAGTATCCTCGGCTAATCCAGTTATGAATTTTTGTGAGATGGCCACTTAAGTATATTAAAGCAAAGCAAAAGCAGTGAAACTTCTCAAGGCTATTTCAGTAGCATCCCTTGTAGTTTCATTTGTATCAAAATGAGGATGGAATTAAGGATCAGAAAATAAAACCAAAATAATTCTATCTGTTTCAGGATGTTCACAATTGTGGCTGGGAAGTTGTCTGTATAGACCTCTGAAACCTGTGGGATTCTAGTAAAAAATAAATATTGAGAGCAAGGCTATTTTGATTTTAAGTTTGGAAATGCAGATTTTGAACTACTTATAGGAACAGGATTCATAAAAAGAAACTTCTAGGTTGCTCTTGGACTAGTCATGAAAATGAAATGTAATGTTGATTATATAACTTATGTTAGTAAGGTGTTAAAAGTGAACAAGATGTAAACAAAAACTTTGATAGTCTCTTTCCATTTACACCAAAAAATCAACAAATAACAGTGATAAATTAAAGTTCTGATGGTGATTCCAAACAATTTCCTTAGGTTTTTCGTCACATTCTGGACAATAATTGTAATTCCAGTAATTGGGAAGGTTAAAAGCTGTTAGGGACATATTGTGGTAAACAGCAATGTTAGCATCCCTAATTTTAAATCATTAACTCCTGTAATTAACATTTTTTTATAAACTACATCTTCAATTTTTTTACTCTTCTGCCTCTTTTGTGTCTGCACAAACATACAGAAGCACAGGGAAAGAGGAACAGAACAGATTATCGGACATATTTTTCTATTGATATAAAATATATTCTTTGTTAAATTGATGGTATTTTTAAAGAAAAATCCTATTTTCTCATAACTTCATATCCATTGGTTTGCAGCTCTTTTGTTTTTACATCAAATTTAATTTTAACAATGTTATTACTTTTTTCATAGCATGTCAGAATCTTTATACTTAAAACCATTTTCAATTATTATATCTTCTTAGTGACTGGCTGAATATACATTTAGGAATATATTGTACTTTGTGTAATACTATGTAAATGATAGATAGATATGACAGATTTACCAGCAGGAAAAAATTTGTTCAGTTTCAGGGCAATTTAATAATTTTGACTTTTTAAACATTGAACTCACAAGGCAAAAAAATATGTAAGCAGTTATTGTCACAGCAGGATCAGTTAGTTTAGTGAAATTACCCTAAAGATGAGTGAGACACAGGAATTTTAAATTGTGTGGGTCTTCAGTGAAAAAATATAAAAGTTCTAAAGGGACAAAATCCATCTCATGTGTTGCCATCTGATTGCAGGGGTTTCATACTGCTGTCTCCTTATCACAAAAGCTTCATACCCTCCTGGTGTTTCTCGTGGGCAGCTCCTCAGAGCACTGACTCTTCTCACAAAGCAGCCAGGTATGTACGTGCCCCAGGACCAGCTTAAAGAGGGCTTGATTATCCCACTTTACTGCTAAATCCGCCTTCCAGGGGTTGTTTCACACCCCTTTGCCATTATGTTCTAACTTAGAAAACGTAGCCCATTGCTTCCATTCCATAGGCTACACCTTGACCTGTCTTATTAGCATGATGGGGTTATTACACTCACTGTAGAGCTTTCAGAGGAGGTGGGCTGACTACCCTTCTCAATCACCCAACCCACTCTTTTACAGCAGTTTCAGCTGTGGCCTGTTAAAGTCAGGCCTGCTCCTAATCTTTGATAATTGACTCATCTGCAACTCCTCAGAGGTAAGATTACTTTCTACACTCTCTTTATTTTCTTATATTTTATCCCACTACATTCATGTACCCTTCAAAATCCTTCCCAGTCATCATCTCTGTGCAGAGAAAATGAGAAGATAAAACTCTTCTCCATATCACATCATAAGGACTTAAATGTAGCAACTGTGGTGAAAACAGTTCTGGCTAGACAGAGCTAAGTTGGATCTAGAGGATGTGTGGAAGAATAGGTCATCAAAAATGCTCAGATACTGAGTATCCAATAACCTCCTGCTTAGTCCTGAGGTGGGGGTTAAGTGTGTTTATAAAGCAAAATATCTTGAGCCTCTAAAAATTTACATTCAAAACTGAGTTCAGGAGAAAAAACAGTTGGCCTAGACTGGCCTAAAGAACTTAAAGCCAGCACTGTGCCCATGTGGCCAAGAAGCCCAGTGGCATCCTGGTCCATGTCAAGGAGAGTGTGGCCAGCAGGATCAGGGCAGGGATTGTCCCTCTCTACTGGGCACTGGCGAGGCCACACCTTAAGTTCTGTTCCATTTTGGGCCCCTCAAGTCAGGAATGACACAGGGGTGCTGAAGCTTGTCCAGAGGAGGGCAACAGAGCTGGTGAAGGGTCTAGGGAATAATTCCTATGAGGTGAGGCTGAAGGGGATGGGGTTTTTACTGTGGAATGAAGACACAGAGGAGACCTTACCCTTCTTTCCAATATTTTAGTAATTCAATGAAAATCTTACTCTTGTGCTTAGTGTTTCGGAATTCCAGCAAATATTCATATAAATTTGTCCAACTGCACGTACAAACCAGTTTTTTGGTCGAGTGAATTATGTGTTCATCAAGTCATTGGTACAACAACAAACTAAATAAAAAATGTCTAGCTCTTCTAAAAACAATCTAGGAAGATTTTAATAGCCTTTGCAGCATGAAATGGAATATTAACAAATGTCAGCACTGGGAATTAAAGTAAGTCCTAGCTAATTTTAAGTCTCCTCATGAACAATGTAACTTAGCCTAAAGAAGTTAATAATATTTCTATGCAAAAATTTAGTGCCAATACTACCATTTAGATTTTATAAATCAAAAATTAACATCTTCAAGCACAAAAGAAAATTAATTCATGATCATTAATTCATAAATGGTAATTGTATGCAGACGGCCTTAGATATTTTATATACTGTATATATATAAATCCCAGGCGTCTTTTCTGAGCATTCTTGCATTCTCTTTTGCTTCTGTAATTTCTTTTTTGCTTCACTGGGGACTAAGAATGTGTAAAGGATGCAAAAGTAGAGCTTTGGGTTTTTAAACATACCAAAGTACATACATACATGATTTTGATCAGATCTGACTAAAAGTGCTATAATTCAAACTAATGAAATTTTGCATGCATCTCTGAACAAATTTTAAAGGTACAAAACCCAGAGGGACACAGTTTCTAATAGAAGTGCTGACAGGGCCTTATGAACGAGCATAATTATTTCAAATATATTAAGCAAATACCTTTAATCAACAGCTGAATGGTAGCATGCTGTGATAATTATTTCTGGTTGATGATGAGAAGACTGATTGCGATTTCCTCATTAACTTACTTTTTCCCCACTTCCATAAGTTTTTCTCTCTACATACTTTCTTATTTCAACAACTGATATCTTGTTCCTGTTGCAGTATTTTTTAGTCACAAAATCTGTTCAGGTTCTTATGTCTACAACCTATGTTGATGAGTAAATGACATTTTTTTTTCAAACAGGAAATATTCTCACATTAAAAATAAAAAAGTTTAATGTCAAGCCATGGTGTGTTACGTGGTGTGTTATCTGTTATGGTTAGGGTAGTTCTCTAAAAGAAAATAAATTGAACTAATCCTCTGCCCATTCTTTTAAAGGAATGCTTAGAAACAGGACAAATAAAGTAAACAACCTTTCACTCTAGAAGAGTATGCAGCATATTTAAACACAAAGATTTTCAGTTGTGAGCTTTGGTTTTGTTTTTATTTTCATCGAGGAGGTTTTGGGTATCTGAACCATTTTTATAAATTAACAAGGGTGAAATAAAACAAAATTTAAAAAATACCAGATTTCTATTTTCTATTTAAAATGTATGTTGGTGTCTCTTAGAGACAGAAGAGAGGAAGAATCAATTGCCTCAAATCTCATAATTATAATTTAGTATTCTCACTAACACCTTTAGTGTAATCTCTGTTAGGAATAAGGATCTGCATAAATTATTTTTGTGAATGTGTTTGAATCATGCTTATCATATATTCTTTTTACATGGCAAGAAAGTCTATTAGAGAAAAAAAAATCTGTAATCTGAGCAGAAGTATCTAGGATATCCTGTAATATGCTACTAATGTCATTGTGGTTACTTAAGCCCCAGTTTCTATCTCAGAAGTTACATTTACTACTTGAATAAGGTTGAAATGACTTTTTCTTATTGAAAAGGGAATTTTTCATATTATGCAGGGAATTCTTCAACGTCCTTCTGAGAGTCAGCAACCTATGTTCATCTTTCAACATTAAAACTGGACAGCCAGAAGAATTAACTCAAGAACCAGAATAACCTTGGAGTCAATATGTACACAAAGAGAGGAGAACAGCCCCATGTTTGGCTCCTTCAGTATGAGTAGTACACATACTACATATTTAGTTTATTTAGGGAAAAGGTTACTTTAAGCCATAATACAGATTGTGCTTAGCCTTGCAAAGTTTGACATCTACCATGGTTTCTTACATATGCTTAGCTCTAGGCATCTTTCCCAAGTTGGAGTAATCTTTTCTTTCAAAAATAAAAATATTTTGAATGTAATTTTCTTGCAACCAAGTTTATAACAATTTAATAGGTCAAAACCATTCAGACCTCAGCATGGAACTCAAAACAAATACAGTGGAAAACAACCAGATTTTCTTCATATTATTTTCTTTAAAAACTTCTGATTGCATTTCAACAAAATCTTTAAATCTATGGATGCTTTTTGCTATTTAACATCACATAAATATTTCACTAGCTTTTTTACTTGTTTTGCACCTAGTTTTAATGCTTAAACCTCTTTTGTGTATCCTGCTTATTCTTGCATTATTATTAATAATAATTTCATACATTACTGGAGTATGCAGAATTCTCAGAAAGGATTACAATTATGCCAGTTGGAAAATATATAACAGTAAACTATCTTATGTCCTGAGAACCTAAGCCATATCATCTTAAAATCACTTGGATTCTTCCTAGTAACTCACTTGATTTTGAATTTGGCTTTTAAAAAGAATTTGCTGACACAATCTCCTCTATTTAGAGGAGGTTTCTTTGTTCGTTTCTTTATAAAGGTGAAAAAGGTAGTAAGCAGTGGTAATCCAAGATCAATCAGTAACTGAGGAATCAGGCATATGGGAAATGCAAATCTTTCATCCCTGTAGGATTAATTTGGAAAATGAGTTTTAGGCTATTTTTAGCTAATCCACTTTTATATTTTGCCATGGAGCATGGATATTTTGAAATTCTTCCTTTCTTGCACTGGAATAATGTATCTCAAAAATCAACACTTTTTAAAATTTTTTTTTTTCTGGTTGTGTCTTTATAGGGACATAGAGGAAATGCATAAACCCAAATCAAGTTTTTCTGGAAAAGCTATACCATATAAAATGCGGAAAAAGTACTCTAACAAATGGGGTGAAATTTTATTTCACAGTTGAGAATGTCAACATAAAACAGACTGGAAAAGGTAAGTTTAACAGCAACTGAGGTGGGAAATAACAATATACCACATATGAATTTGAATATCTCTCCAAAACGAAGAGGACATAATAACATGCATGCAGTCCTGTATGCTGGACCAAGGCAACGTGATCCATAAAGCAAGGAAGGGAAATTCACTTAGTGAATGAAGTTCCAGTAATTCGGTGGAGTTCCCTTCACTGTCTTCTCATGAGAAATACATGTCTTGCTATTATGGCTTTAATTTTTCTCTACCTTAAATTCACATGAGCTATATTAGCCTCGGAGAAACAGCTTCAGGTCTGCATAATTGACAAAAATACCTACTTGCTTCTGTGTTAAGTTTCTCTCCTTAACCAAGTACTTTAAAAAGTTTTTGAGAGTCAAGCCTTTTCTACAATATCCAAAAAGGTACTTCCCAAGAGTGACTGAATGTATTACAGAATGACCTACAGAATAAAAGAGAGGGAAGGCTTGTCAGTAATTTTTGAGGGTATGGCAAAATGCTTTAAAACAAAGATTACAGAAGCTGATTGAATAAAAAAAGTAGGGTACTTTTAAACTCTTTCTCAAATATACATCTGTTTCTCTATAAATCAATATTTTCCATTTATAATGAAAATTATCATTCATTCAAGTGTTCCTCTGAGATTAAAACCTGTGAGGTTATTTATTTTTTGACATTAGAACAACCATTAAAGGAAAAAACTTTTCTTACAGGTATTGTAATTCCCTCTCTTTGTCTCACCTTCCCAAGGCCAATTTTACTTTTTAAAGCCTGTCTAAAAATTCCTTAACTGTCCTTTCTGCATAGTAAACTATGCACTTGCATTTATGACATAAAAGGAACAGTGTCTGACCTTTGGACTTACTTTGGAGTTTTATAGAGTGCCTGAAGTTCTCATTACAATGGAAGTGATTTTTTTTCTTTAAAATGCATCCTAATAAAAACTAAATTATGAATATTTGCGAAAGTAAATTTGCAAATTCCTAACAATATAATTCCAGAAAGTCCCTGAATATATAGGATGCATTACTTCTTCAATGGCTGTTGTAAAGCAGGAAAGTGGATATACCAGAATTAATGTATGTTGTATACTGGATTAATTGGAAAAACAACTATGCTAACAGAATATTCTGCTACCTCTGTATATATTTGGCAAGAAATATAACAAATAACAAATTAACATAGGAATAGGAAGACCTTTTTGCTACAGTACAGTGCATTATGGTAGGCATGGCTGGCAATATGACTCTGAAAGCCCTTAAATTACCTGGAGGTGCACATGGAAAGACGATGTGTAACACACTGTCATGCTTTTGGTTCAATGGAGACAATCCATGAAAACATAGCAGGGTCAAAATACTAGAAATAAGCTGATGCTTAACCTTTTTGTGATGCTATTATCAGAGCTGGCTATTAATTTGTTAGCATTTGTCTTTACGTAAAAGTATTTGGAGCATAGAGCTGCCCTCTCTGCTTTTAAATTTCAGACTATAGGTCTGACCTTTACATAGGACTGTAACTCCAGCTCAGAGCAATTCTAGCACACCTTAGTAGGGACTGTTCTTCCATATTTATTTTGTTTCAGTCTACTTTATTTTCCTGTTGAAGGAGTCCCACTGTTACCAATTACCCACAGTTAGACATGAGGTCAAGACCTTCTTGACTAGAGGAGAAAAACTTGTAAACCACCCTGACCTGCTCGTTTATTTCCCTTTAGGCCAACACTTTACTCTCTTCTCATTCTTTAGCTGTAGTGACCACAAACAGGACTCAGACATCTTATGCTTTGAAAAGGAAAAATGGCATTTGGAGTGTGATGTTTCTTTACAGCTCTACCCCGATGATGTGTTGTCATGTATTTATTCATAACTGAAGCTGTGATTGGAAAAGGAAGGGATCAGTCACCAACATATGTGACACAAGAGCAGCGAAGAGCCTGCAGTAATTGAAATCATCATACATTAATGGCATAGGAAAAGTAGTCTACACAACCATATTTTGTCTTGCTTCTGGCCTAGGCAATCTTTAGCTTGTATGGATTATATTCTGAATTAAATGTGAGAAATGTGACTACTGTTTTAACTTGGAACATGGTAGTGCATACAGCACAAAAGAGAGAGACATTCTAGATACTAACATTCAGAGAAATATCTTTAGACTAGAATCAGACCGTATTTACTGAAATTTTCTGCTGGCTTGAAACCTTTACTGACCATGTAGTACAGGAAACAGGACTCCTCCAAACCCAGATTTTCTTACAATTGGTATGTAGAAATTTTATGACTGATAATAGTAACTCTTAGTTACTCTTAATTGTCATGGACCATGAATATCATCAAAGTGACAGATCATTATCTATGAAACTACACTCATCCAATTCTGAAAGATTAGATACAAGGGTAATTCTAAATAGGATTTGCATGTATCCTTTATATTCTGAAAGGAAAAAGAAGAAATGGGAAAATACTTTTCCAGTAAAAACCAGTTTCAATAGATTTGCACTGGTCAATCATTTGTATTACATTCAAAATGTTTTTAGGGACAAAAGGGAATATATTTAATTAAGGAAAATAATCTGTTGCTAGGGTTATTAATGTTCTAACAGTCCCAAAAAAATACACTAAACGGTTATTACATGTCAAGTTACACTAATATTGACACAATTCTAATGATCTAATTATTACAGGTACCTTGTTATTAACAATAAAAATTGCTAAACATGATCTTCTGAAAGCTTCTAAATTGCAGATGATATCTGGTATCTGTTTTACTGATATTATTCATATTCTTAAAACTAGTTTAACCTGATTCACAAAAATGTTCTTCTGAAGTGACCAGCGTGATCTGTGTTTTCTGCTTAAGTCTATTTTCTTCTAAACTAAGATTTCTTTCTAGGATCATGAATCACTCTAAGCAGAATAACTACTTCTTAATACTGGATATTAATTGTTAGTAGATGTTCTAGCACAAAGCTACATTAAGTTAAAGTACAAACAAATCTAGGTAGTAATATCTGCCCATTAGACAGTTGCTCTTACAACTAAAATCAGATCAATCAATATATGTCTAGTCAAGTCCTGAGACTTTATAGTATCAACAAAATCTCTGTGGGTGTTTAGTAATAATGGCAAAATACTATTATTCTTGTCAAATTTCAATATAGCTAAAAGTGTCCTTGAACATTTTCCACTAAGACATTCTTGTCTGAGAATCACATTGTGCACAATTTTCCTTCCCATGCTGCATATTATGACCAGCATTCATCATGTTGACTAGAATTAAGTCTGCTGCAGTTGCCAGAGAGATTTTTCTCACACTTATCCTTATGAAGTTCTCTCCAGTCATTTGATAAATCCATTAAAGTCTCAGTTTTTAGACTACTAATTTGATGATGGGTCAGGTAATATCCTAGTGGTAATTCCTACTGGATTAACAAGAATAGATGTTGCAAAGTTTCAACCCTATTTCTGGTCATCTATCCTACAAATGCTCTAGTGGCTTTAAGTTGGTGCTGAGAAATCTTTTATTCTGCAAGTAAGGTTAAAATATAATTTCTCAATGAACTTGTCAATAAGAACAGCATACTGTTATGTCATATACTATGATAAAATTTTCAATATACTCATATTTTTCTTGGAAAAGATTTATGCCTCTCATTCACGTCTTCTGGGAAATAGATAAATGTCTGTTAATTTAATTCCTGGTAGCATAACTTGTTATTGCTTCTGCAGTCAAAATGCTAAAAAATAGAACCATGTCTACAACATGTAACCCTGTCAGATCCAGATCAGAGAGAGGGAAACTGCTTGTGGTAAGTGCACAAAACTAATCCTGTAGGTCATAAAATCAGGTATAGCTTTAAGTAACTGTTTCCAGAATTGATTTTTGTAGACAGCAACATCTAAACTTCTACCTTTAGTCTATACATTTTCTTTCCTGTGAATTTTGCAGCCGATGGTGAATGTATTCTCATGATTTGCACAATACACAACACCAATACTGGGTGTTTTTTGTTTAAATAAAAAACATCCATAATACTTAGGAAATTGCAGACTGATCACATTTCAGTCAGGTACCTGAATAAAGTGAAAAACTAAACATTTTTATTTTCTCCATGGGCAGCCATGATTTACAACCCTGTGTATAGGTTTTGGACTTCAGTGCAATGATTTATGAAAAAGTATCCTGGAAGATCTGAAAAACAAAAGAAAAGTAAAATACTGGTATTTATGTTAAGTAATTGCATAATGATTAGAAGGAACTTCCATAACTATGATCATAGTGTGAGAATAACATTTTCTGTGTTAATAAGCCGCCTCTGTGACAATTGCTTTTCCTGGCGTAGACAAAAAGGGAAATACGGAAATAAAAAATGGAGGTTCTTATACTCAGTATCCCTTCATTGTTGTTGCTCATCCTCACTCATGCCTTCCTCCTCTTCTACAGTGCTTTTGAAAACCCCACATATAAAAAATATTCAGTAGAACACCAAATGAAGGAAGCCCGAATAGAAACATTAACAGAGAGATAAAAGTACACTATCAGTTGACTGAAAAGGAAAATATAAAATAAAATAAATTAGATTAAAACTTTTTTCTGATTTGATCTATTTATTGATGATATTAGGTACAGGTTGGAATAATATTGTTAATCAAAATAGAATAAATAATGAAAATAAATTTTTGGTTCTTTCAAAGGATTTTTTTCTTTGTTTGGATTTTTTAGGTATTTTTTGTTTTGTTTTATTTTAAGGGTTTTTAGGTTTTTAGGGTTTTTTTGTAGTTTTACCAAAGAAAAACCCCAAAACAACCCAAAGGAAGACCAAATCCAAAAAGCAGTTACTTACTTTCATTTACAGAAAACAACATTAGTATTTATGAGCAGCTATCTTTCTTTTTTTCCTATGCTTTATGGACTATGTTTTAAAAATGCAGTAGAAGAGTATAATATAAGAGAACTGCTACATTTGAGGATCCTGTAGGTTAAACTCTTTTTGAAAGTGCATAGTAGTAGCTTCTTTTAAAGTAATTTTTACCTTAAATATCACTACAAGTGTCAGTAAAGCATGTGTCTAATAGATCAACAGTTCTCTATATGGCTGACCACTGGTTGTAATTACAGCATACCAAATTGATGTTGCTGTGCATAAATATTATTTTTGAAATATTACAAAGAACTGTACGAAGGTAATAGAAATGAACAGAAGTACCACAGAGAATGATGAAGCATAGATTTTTCAAAGTAAATATAAAATTAAGAGAAAAGGGCAGCAGATGAAACTTAGCCAAGAAACAAAGAAATAGATCACTTACATTTCCTTAGAAAATAACAGAGATTCAGACAGGATGATGAGAACATCATAACCCCCCAGAAAGAAAGATGGATGCCATAGCAACTTGCACAGTCTCCCACCAAAGTTGGAAGTGAAATTAATTGTTTCAAACTGGGCTTTTGATTAAGTTTTATTTTTATTGAACATGAAGAATAGGAAATTCACCTAAGAGATCATATTCTTCAGGCAAGAAATTCGTGACTTTAAGACAGCAAGAAATTTCAAGAGCTCATTGACCTCCTGAGCACCAAATTCTATGCAACACACCAGAAATATATGGTTTTAGTTAAGATGAATGGTGAATAATTTTTTATTTTTCCAGAGTCTAGTTATTTGTTCTAGTCTGGGGCAAAGACATTCCCAATTTAACAGTTTTCCTCTACAGTACTGTGCAGACCCTGTGCAGTTGCTACATACCCTGCTGACAATATGATTATACATGTGCAACACTGGCAATTAAAAGTGTGGTTTCCACTGGCACCCCAGGGAATAGTATGTGAATTCATGGTGATAATCCCAGAGTCAAAGGAATTCTCTTGTTAAAGGTGATTTAAATTGTTTTCATTGTCTGCCAAACAACGGCAGCCCCTCAGCCAATTCAAAAGCCAATTCAATTAGTTTCCTTCCACTTATGGTCTTCCAAAAAATCACAGTGTAGTTAAAAGCCCTATCCATCAGACAGATCAGTTGTAGCTGAGCTATTAAATATCTATGGGCCATAAAGCCATTTTTTTCCTGAGCAGAGCTACTGTGTAATAAATGTGTATTTTAAACAAAAATGTTGTAGAAAGGCAGTTTCCCATGATAGATGAGTAGATAGTCCTGCGTTTCAGGATTCTCAAACTAATAATTTTCCTCAGAGAAAAATCTTATTTATAAGGTCATTCTTAATAATAAAGTAAAAGACACTATTTCATTTTATTTTTCCCCCCAGGTTGTGTGAGCTTTCTGGTTGGTTTTGGGGTTTTTGTTCTTTGTTTTCTTTGGTTTTTTGAGAATAATAAGAACCTGACCTACTTTTAAACAACACACTGATACGTACAGATGTATAGGTATATTTATGAATATATGAGTTCTTTATACATTTGGAAATAACTTTTAAGTAATATGGGAACAGGACAAGTAAAAACATGCTTAGAACATCTGTGCTCAGCCAACAGTCTCATATACAGTTAGGTATATGGACATATTTTACAAGACATATTCATTGTATTATGAATGGGATAGTAATTAGTAAAAAGGGTTTCCATTCTTAAAAACATCATCTTAGCAGTGGTGACTTCAAATAGGTAAACAATCTAAAAGGTGTAAATATAATAAAGCATGACGAGCCATTTGATGTGCCACTCATTTTTGTTGCTCAAGGGAGATCATGCACGAAATCCTTATGGCCTTGTCTGATCTGTAGCTCAATTTATATGATTTGCTCTAATTTATTTTGCTATTCATATGTCTTGAAGTCTTTTTTTGCAACTTCTCTTCCTGTATCTTGCCCTTCACCTCCTGTCTTTCAAAGGCTGATGAGAATTAACTGCTAACTATTGTTTAATAATGTGTGTGGATTTCTACTGTTAACTATCATTGCTTTCTTTACTTTGGGCACTAAAAGCTGTGACCAGGCGAGACAGTCAAGGATTATATCAAATTAATGCAAATGACAGGACAAAATATATTTCTAATTCACCATTGGGCCCCATTGAAAGATAATTGCTACAACTTTATTGAAATCTTAGCAAGTTTGTGGAGCTTTTTAAAGACCAAATTTAAAAAGAAAAAAAAGGCATTGCTTTGATAGCAAAGACAAAGGTGAGCATTCCAAAAAAGTTTTACTCATAGATGTTTTTTTTACAGCATTAAACCAAACTTTGAGGACACTTCCATTACTCAGACTGGAAAGTTTATACTGGTTAAGACATTACTCTCTGAGAGGTTTTGTGAGAAATGATGAAATGCAACTCAGCTAAAATGGAAAATGGAAGTACACAGATAAGAAAATCTTCATGTATAGATTTGCATAAATTACATATTTGCCAGAACTATTAGGAGACCTTAACAATGAAGGATAGATTATGTGGTGCTGTAAACACTGAATTCTAGGAGATAAACTTTTTAAAAAATGGTTAATTGTACAGTAAGATAACAGAATTTAATCAGGGATCGTGACATCTAAGTGTAAAGGGCTGCACACACCCATGTCATGCAGTGATTATTACAGCTCCTGAAAGTTTATTTTGTGAAGTCTTAAATCTGGAAAATTTACAAAAGTGAGTTACTTTTAAAACTTGAGCAGTTTTATTGAATGCAGTGACACAGTGCATATTAGGAAAACTCAGATTTACTATAAATATTCAAAAGATGAAGCTAAAGTTTGCACAAGAAATAGCGGACCAGATTAAAAAGGAAAAAAAACCCAACAAAAAGGTATAAGGGGAAATTGCAATAAACCTAATAAAAAAATCAATAATTGCAGTCCAAAATCCATGACAAATATGGATCAGAGAGTGGTGAACAATAATTTGAAATTAAATGCTCTGTAGTAATGCAAAAAGTGACACATTCATTAACAGATTACACTAAACATTAAATACACGGGAGGAACTGTTTGAAGAATATACTTTATTTCAGGCTTGCAAAGGTTGATAGGCAAAGTGGAAACCAGTTAAACTGGTTTTTTTGACCAAATATTTTTGACCTGTACCTCCCAATTTAGGGTAATGAATAAACTTGATAAAGCTAAATATTAATAAGACAAATAGCCAAGCAATATATTTAAACTTTCAAAGAGTGATGCAATTTAAATTTGCCACAAAATTCAAACTGACAAAATGTTATATTCCATTTTAAAAGCTTATTATAGATTTTCATTCACTTTATATATGCTAATAAAAAAGAACATGACTCTGTATCAAGATGTCTTCTATATAGACAAAAATATCCTTAAAATAGTTTTACTTTTGTGATCTTTCAATAGCAAGTTATTGCACAAGATATGACAATAGCTCTTACTAGGGATCAGAATGAGAACACTTACCTATGACATCATTTTCTGATCTGGTATACCGAGCTGTGGTTCTGATTGAGAAGAATGAGCCATTTTTGTGAAATATCTCTTGATCTCAGTTAATCATTCACACTGGCTGGCTGTACAATGTTTCATAATTTACAGACTGTGCCGAGAAAAAGACGCTTGTTTCATTTCTCTGGGTACATAATGGATGAGAACTGAAATGATTCAGGTGAATGGACACTGGAGGGATGCTATTCTGTTGTAATATATTACCACTACCTTGCTAATAACAGAACAGGAACAATGTCCCATTGTCCAAAGCTGGAATTTAAGCTTTAGTAAAATTCATCAAGTATATCAAGTGCTTCCTATAAAAGCAGACATGAGGTAGTTATTTTCTATCGACCAACATAAATCAGACTGGAAGTGCAGCTTTGTACCTATGAATGAAGTTTCGGTTCACAGCATCCCACCACATCTTGATTTTTAAAAGACACTATTTAATCTGTTATTAAAAATATAAAACACAACAACAACAAAAAATTCAAAGCTTTCTGAACCATCTAACTTGAAATATTCTTGGCTGCCAAAGTAAAAACATTTTCAGAATACAGATGGATTGTCTCTATGTTACTTTAATTTTTCTTAGTTTCTGAATTGAGTTGGGCACAAGTTTTGAAAAATAGGTTGTGGGTTTTTTTTACTCACAGTTTTCAATATCAATATTCTGGTTTTTATTATTGCAGAGTTCAGTATTTCTATCCTTCAGTGGAATTAATCCATGTTAAAATAAGGTAAGTCAGTGAAAGAAAAGAATTTTAGAGCCATGTGGATGCCCTCACCCACACTGAATATTGAATTATTTGACCAGCCTCTGCATTTTCACTGTGATTTCTGGATTAAGATTCTACTTCACTAAACTACAAATGTCAATTTCTGTCCTGCAGATATTAAATGTAAAACTGTTATTCTGAATATCTAAATAATAAGAGAAATTAGAATGGTATTTTTTTCATTAAAAGTTCTTCACGTTTGCAATGTGCTTATGATTTGAAGATTCGTTTCCTATTTAGTTTCCACTTGAGGGTCCTCTGTTTTGCTGTCAGCTATGCTAGTTTGAGCTACGATTTTTCCTGCCCTTCTGGTACTTCTTTTTTAATTTTATGATGTTCCATATATGTCTATCTGAGACCAAATAATCTCATCCTTGAAAACTAACATCTCACAACCTGAGCTTCCAGTTCCATTTAGTATTTACTATGCTGGTCACAAAAATCCTACCTGTGACATCTATAATGATTTAAAAATACTGCTTTATGCCATGTAGACAGCATTTCCTAACTTGCCTTTATCATACCAACTCTGAGTTCCACATGCTCCCGTAATAGAGGTAACAGTCTGTCCTAGAATTACTTGATAACAATACAAACACAGATCCCACAATTCTCAGAAACAGGCTGAACCCAAAGGATTTGAATAATTGATAATTTGGATAATGACTCTATACTATTTCCTCACTGGATAAATTCAGTAAGCAGTTCACACTGAAAGTCATCACTCTGTCAGTTAAGGGGAAATAAAAGTGGAATGTACTTATGGGAGGTGACAAATCCAGATAGCAGAAGGAATTAGGAACAGTCAGAGAAAGGAGAAAGCCTTGATTGCATCAGAATTGATTCAAATGATTTGGGGAAATAATATGAGAAAACTGAATAAGCAAAAGCAACATTGTGATGAGATATATTTGTATCTCTGTACTTAGTTTAGAAATAACCTTAGTACTGTACTTTAGAAATAATGCATTAGTAAAGGTATTCTTGAGATTTTTTTTGCATTTTTTTATATTCAGGGAAATTACATTTTTTTACACTTTGTTAAGTACTAATTACAGGACTAAATCTGTATTTGAACTCAATTACTAAGAGAGGACATTGACTAGACAAAATCTAAAACATGACAAAAATCTTCAGAAGGCCACACAGTGGAAAGAGAGAAGATAGAAATGCATTTTGGAGGTAAGCAAACAAATAAGTTATATTGTATTATAATTTAGAAAATGCATTCAGGGTGACTAAGAAAGAGGGGATGAGAATCAGCATAGGAGAGCATAGATTAGAGGTGTTAAAAGAATTCATGGGACAACCTGACTCAGAGAAGAAAATTTAAAAGAGAAAAATAAAACAAACAAAAAAGTGGAAAAGAGGTAGGACTGAGGAGCTGCAACTTATTTCTGGCAAAATTGTTGCAACCCTCTCACCAGATGAATTTAATGCTAATGTAGTGTTGATTGTGAGGAAAGAACGTGCATAAATGAACATTTGGACAAACTGACCAAAACATAGCATCAGAAGGACAATATTCTACAAACTATTAGATGTAAATATCATATTTCTTATCAGCCACAAGAGATTTCTCTTTGTGTCTAAGATGAAAAACAAGATAAAAGGGCTGTTGCTTAATTAGGGCATGGATTTATCAGCTTAGCTTTTGTGGGAACCCTTCCAATAAATTGTACAATGCATATGAAAACACATTCCTTAATTGTTTTCACATACTAAAGTTATATGATCAGCTGTCCTTTCTCCCTTATATCCTATCCATATTTCTTTTACTCATACCCAACTCCCTGCCATTTTTATGGAAGCAATAAAAGGCAAAGGAATGTGGATTCACTCTTGTTATTCCAAACAGCATAATTAAACTCATTTCTCAGCTTTGGGGTATTCCTTGATCTCTGTCCATTTCCTGCTCTGATTAATCACACATTGGAGCATCTGTAGAACTGACAAATGCTTTGGACTCTTGCTTCAAATAAGGCTTCAGATAAGATCTAGTGCCTGGTACCTCCTCCCATTTCAAATTAACTTTTCAGATACCTTAACAATTTCCTTCCGAATTCATTCATCCTCATCCCTGAATAACCCGTGTATTGAACATGATATTTTTGGTGGATGTCCATTAATCCTCCCGCTGCTAATAACTGAAATGTTATCTGGCCTTGTCAACCCTGGAGATAACTCACCATATGCTTTCTGAAAAATGTAGCCTCTGGGAACAACTGACACTAAGAAAAATGTCCCTGACCTGTCTTCCTTTTTTTCTTATTTTTAGTTTAGTTTATACTTATTGATTCTTTTAAAAATCTCAGTAGCTCTGCAATGAAATCACAGTCTCAGGAGTCTGCCTTAGTGAATGGTGTTGTGTAGTGTACTCCTGAGGACAGCTGGAGACACAGCGGAAGGGGCCATGTGCCCCATGTGGGCAGAGCATTGCCCCTCCACATCCAGACACCAGCCAGCATGACCTGGGGTCTTCCTGACTTTGCTGTGGTGTGTCATTCCCTCAGATCAGCACTTACAAGCTGAAAGTAGAGGGCTGCCATCTTTGGACCCTGTGAACACTGCTGTGTTCACTGCTAAGACATCACATTTCCCTCAGAAGGTTGTGGAAAAAAACAATGAAGAAGTATTTAACCTTTATACAAGAAATCAATTACATCTGTGTTAGAAGTTACTAAGTATTAGGGCACCATTCAAAAAGTTAGAGGTAGAGATACCAGTTTGAATTTCCTCATGTACTACTGGCATAATGAAATCTTGAATGAACAAAACATGCTACTTCTGTTGACAAATGATTATAACGGTTCTAGACATACAGTGAAATATACGTTTTTTAAGAGGCAGTTACCTACTAAATTTAATCACATTCCCCCCCTCCATTTTCACATTTCCTTTATTATCCTTTTACAGTCTTCAAATGGCTGCTGATCTGCCTTAATTAGCATGTGTTATATGTGTTCACAGAACACATTTTTTCAGGTTCAAATCAATCATAAATAGGAAAATGGTGACTTTTATTTAACAATTAAAACAAACAGAATTTGGACAGACTTTTAAAAAGAGAATTGGCAGCTCTCTTTCTTCTAAGTTTTCTATATACCTGTGCTATAGATAGAATTGTTTTTATGCTAAACATATTAGAGAAAGAAAGCCTGAATTCACATTTTCATTTTTAGCTGATTTAATACCTTTTGGTATTAAAGTGGACTCTGGCAAGGTTATATAATTTTGGGGGCTTTTTAATAAATGGTCCTTATATTTAACCACACAAATTTGTCCTTAGTATCTAAATGGGTTGCCAGTTTATTACTTTTTAAAAAAGATTTAATTTGCTCTTAACATACCACCTTTCCACTCTCTACTTTTGTTCAGATATACAAGACCCAGATGTCAGTTGGTGTCCACATTAAAATGAGTTGTCTGCTCTTCACCTCTCTAGGGAGCTTCAAAAAATGCAGATGTTGACAAGAAATTATTTTACTTTTTAGAAATTAGCAGCTTCCATGAAATTAAACCAATGTCCCTAGTCATTGCTTCCATTTAAATGTCCCCATTCTGCTGCTATGTAGAGATTTCACATCTAGGTTCATCCTCTGCTGGTACAGAGAGACAAACACTCTACAGAATATCTATCTTAGTAATTTCTAATTTTTTCACTATTTATGATCTTCCTCATTAATTTTTTATCTGATTAAGTTGACTAAATGCAGTTCTCAAAGAGCATAGTGCTTCTTCCATAGTGGCTGATGGTACTGTCACCAGTACAAATCTCTATTACCTGCAAAAGTTTGTTGTTTTCTTAGATAACTTTTGTTTTCTACTGTTTTATTATATTCCTCTTTTGTCTGCTCTGTGCAGCAGTATTGTCTTCCTTGGGTTCCTTTGAGTGAATGACATGCCTCAGGCATGAAGGGCATGGTTAATTGTTTGTCAATACTTGTTGGGTTTTTTTCCAACAGTGACCAAGGCTAAAACACTGTTTAAGGGTTTCTTCGGTTGGTTGGTTTAATTTTCTGTCTTTTAGACTTTATTTATTTTGGTTCTTATTCTGCTTTGCTTTGGCACATGCTAAATGACCAGTCTGTTTTTCCCAAACATGCCATTTTTTTCTCTGCTTGAAGTGTTCATACACTTGTCCGGATGGATTATTTTCAAAACAACTTTCAGTACAATTTATGTAAGTTAAAAAATAGTCCTTTAGCTTGTCTCAATCTCTATCTGTCATAGATACATTCTGCAGACACTAAAGTGGCTCAGATCTCCTGCGTCATGCAGACAGACATCTACAGATGTGACCTGTGAGCTTGCTTTGAGTGTTCCAAAAATATTTACCTGAAGAGAGAAATATGGCCCTATGCCTGGTGTGTAACCTCTCATGTACGGCCAGTGAAAGCATGGGAACAGTAGGCTTTAAAGAAAAGACTATTGTGCTGAGTTCTTTTCCCTGTGTGTACTCAGGCAACAGAGAAGAGTACTGTCATTCAGGATACACTCGAGCCAAAGAATCAATCTAGAAACCCATGAGAGCGACAAAGAATTTTGAAGGGTTGTAGGACAGAAGTGTTGCACACACTTATGTCTCACAGCAAACTCTTCAACCAGCATCCGAAGTACATCAGCTTTAGGAGCTTTCAGAAAATCAGTGAAATTTAGGATATGGGAAAGCTTCTTTGAACCTATGCTTTTTGGTTGGCATGAGGCAGTGATTTCACATTTCTGGCCACAAAGTTTAAGCTGTTACTACAGAGACACAGAAAAAGCCGAAGACTTGGTTATCCTGTATGTTGGTGAAAATACTGAAATGGTTCTAGAAAATGTCTGCTTTTCATGTCTTACTATTAAAATTTCTTTTGGAAAAAAACTGACATAGATTTATTGTTTAGGAAAATATGTTAGCACTACGTAGGTGGTGTTCTTTGACTCACAGCTTGTTTGCATGTGTGTGTCCTTGTGATGCTAACGCACCAAAGAAATGTTAAAAGTGTTGATTTTAAATTACATGGTAAGGACACAAGCAGTGTTTCACAGCACTAATGAGTCTAAGATAATGCTATTTGAAACTAGAGCATAGAAGGTATTGTAACACATCTCTTCCACAGCTATCCTACGCTCTGACACATTTTGTGAGCTGCATGGCATGTGGCAGACTGCATAGTGCAGATAGAAACCTCCTACAGATCTAAATGCTTTACAGACTGAGGAAGATTTTGTGCATAACTGTCCCTGCAAAATATCTGTCTATCAAGGTGATGTATCATCTCTGTATTTTTCTACAGTGATAAAATTAATACAAATTCTTAAAAGTGAAAAATTAATTTTTTTTTCTCAAAACTGAATCTTTTTCTGTTGCTTCAAAGCTTTGGAATTATATAAATAATCAATAGCCAAAGATAAGCAATGGTTTGTAACGGATTCCGAAACACTCTGGGTGTGAACTGTGAACTTATGCTTATTGTTGGAAATGACAATAGTTGTTGGTTCATAAAATAGTTAAAGCTCATAGAATATCAGTTTGTGGAAATTTTAAAAAAACCTGAGAAGCATGCATGGTGGTGGTTTCACTGCGTGGTGATTTCATGCAAGTTTTGAAGGCTGCCTCATCAAAATATATCTGTATATTTTTATATATACACAAAATACTCAAGGGATCCTTCATCCTTTTTAGTCCAGAATATGATGTTGAAAGAAAACGTCTTATGTCATAAATAATGCTTTGAGGGAGGAGTGTGCATGGTAATTCTGCCCATATTAAAAATTCTTCAGTGAAAATCCCTTACCATATGTATTTCTTAAATAAAAAATGAAAGGGTTTCTCAGAAAATACAATAGGAAAGCTCGGGGGTGGGGGGGAGGATTGATCAGGCTGAGACTAATTGGCTGAAGCTGAGCCTCTAGAGATTAGTCATCATTAGGCAAAGGAGAGGAGTTAAACTACCTTGAAATAAACCAGGTCACATCTACTTTCAGGAATATATTAGTCTGTAGATTTGTTGACACAGCAAACTGTTCCTTCCTGGCACAATGTGTACAAGGGGAAATTAGACAATAAATAATATTTGACTTTGATCTGATTTGCACAAAGTGCAATATTGTACTTTCCCTTCCTTCATTTATCATATCTGATTTCATCCCAAACCTTCAGCCTTTATTTAGTTCCCCCTACACACTGTTTAAACAGACTAAATTAGTAAAGAATC